>NC_092248.1:19143465-19256124 GCF_036320965.1 Panulirus ornatus | reverse complement strand
GGAGAATAAAAAAATGTTATGGAAGTAGGTAAATAAAGTACATAAGACAATGGAGCAAAAGGGAAGTTCAGTGAAGGGGGCTAATGGGGAGATGATAGCAAGTAGAGGTGATGTGAAAAGGAGATGGAGTGAGTATTTCAAAGGTTTTTTAAATGTATTTGATGATAGAGTGGCAGATATAGGGTGTTTTGGTCGAGGTGGTGTGCTAAGTGAGAGGGTTAGGGAAAATGATTTGGTAAACAGAGAAGAGGTAGTAAAAGCTTTACGGAAGTTGAAAACCGGCAAGGCAGCGGGTTTGGACGGTATTCCAGTGAAATTTTTCAAAAAACTGGATGACTGTATTGTTGACTGGTTGGTAAGGTTATTCAATGTATGTATGATTCATAGTGAGGTTCCTGTGGATTGGCGGAAAGCGTGCATAGTGCCATTGTACAAAGGCAAAGGGGATAAGAGCGAGTGCTCGAATTACAGTGGTATAAGTTTCTTGAGTATTCATTGTAAATTATACGGGAGGGTAATGATTGAGAGGGTAAAGGCATGTACAGAGCATCAGATTGGGGAAGAGGAGTGTGGTTTCAGAAGTGGTAGAGGTTGTGTGGATCAGGTGTTTGCTTTGAGGAATGTATGTGAGAAATACTTAGAAAATCAAATGGATTTGTATGTAGCATTTATGGATCTGGAGAAGGCATATGATAGAGTTGATAGAGATGCTCTATGGAAGGTACTAAGAATATATGGTGTGGGAGGCAAGTTGTTAGAAGTAGTGAAAAGTTTTTATCGAGGATATAAGGCATATGTACGTGTAAGAAGAGAGGAAAGTGATTGGTTCTCAGTGACTGTAGGTTTGCGGCAAGGGTGTGTGATGTCTCCATGGTTGTTTAATTTGTTTATGTATGGAGTTGTTAGGGAGGTGAATGCAAGAGTTTTGGAAAGAGGGGCAAGTATGAAGTCTGTTGGGGATGAGAGAGCTTGGGAAGTGAGTCAGTTGTTGTTCGCTGATGATACAGCGCTGGTGGCTGATTTATGTGAAAAACTGCAGAAGCTGGTGACTGAGTTTGGTAATGTGTGTGAAAGAAGAAAGTTAAGAGTAAATGTGAATAAGAGGAAGGATATTAGGTACAGTACGGGTTGAGGAACAAGTCAGTTGGGAGGTAACTTTGAATGGAGAAAGAATGAGGAAGTAAAGTGTTTTTAGATATCTGGGAGTGGATCTATCAGCGGATTGAACCATGGAAGCGGAATTGAACCATAGGTTGGAGAGGGGGCGAAAACCCTGGGAGCCTTGAAGAATATTTGGAAGTCGAGAACATTATCTCCGAAAGCAAAAATGTCTATGTTTGATGGAATAATGGTGCCAACAATGTTGTATGGTTGCGAGGCGTGGGCTGTGGATAGAGTTGTGCGGAGGAGGGTGGATGTGCTGGAAATGAGATATTTGAGGACAATATGTGGTGTGAGGTGGTTTGATCGAGTAAGTAATGTAAGGGTAAGAGAGATGTGTGGAAATAAAAAGAGCGTGGTTGAGAGAGCAGAAGAGGGTGTTTTGAAATGGTTTGAGCACATGGAAAGAATGATTGAGGAAAGATTGACCAAGAGGATATATGAGTCAGTTGTGGAGGGAACGAAGAGAATTGGGAGACCCAATTGTAGGTGGATAAATGGAGTGAAAACGATTTTGAGTGATCGGGGCCTGAAGAGGCAGGTGGGTAAAAGGCGGGAGAGGAATAGAGTAAATTGGATCGATGTGGTATACCGGGGTCGACGTGCTGTCAATGGATTGAATCAGGGCATGTGAAGCGTCTGGGGTAAACCATGGAAATTTCTTTTGGGCCTGGATGTGGAAAGGGAGCTGTGGTCTCAGGCATTATTGCATGACAACTAGAGATTTAGTGCGAACAAATGGGGCCGTTGTCTTTTCCTAGCGCTACCTCGACCACATGAGGGGGGAGGGAGATGTTATTACATGTGTGGCGAGGTGGCGATGTGAATGAATAAGGGCAGACAGTGTGAACTGTGTGCATGTGTATATATGTATGTGTCTCTGTGTGTATATATATGTGTACATGGGTATGTATGTGTGCGTTTGTGGACGTTTAATTATATATATGTGTATGGGGGTAGGTTGGGCCATATTTTTCCTGTTTCCTTTCGGTACCACGCAAACGCGGGAGACAGCGACATAGCAAAATGAATATATGTATATATATATATATATATATATATATATATATATATATATATATATATATATATATATATATATATATATATATATATATATATATATATATATATATATGTATATGATACAGCGCTGGTGGCTGATTCATGTGAGAAACTGCAGAAGCTGGTGACTGTGTTTGGTAAAGTGTGTGAAAGAAGAAAGTTAAGAGTAAATGTGAATAAGAGCAAGGTTATTAGGTACAGTAGGGTTGAGGGTCAAGTCAATTGGGAGGTGAGTTTGAATGGAGAAAAACTGGAGGAAGTGAAGTGTTTTAGATATCTGGGAGTGGATCTGGCAGCGGATGGAACCATGGAAGCGGAAGTGGATCATAGGGTGGGGGAGGGGGCGAAAATTCTGGGAGCCTTGAAAAATGTGTGGAAGTCGAGAACATTATCTCGGAAAGGAAAAATGGGTATGTTTGAAGGAATAGTGGTTCC
Organism: Panulirus ornatus; assembly: GCF_036320965.1. NCBI lineage: Eukaryota > Metazoa > Arthropoda > Malacostraca > Decapoda > Palinuridae > Panulirus > Panulirus ornatus. Next base: position 19,253,463 of record NC_092248.1, on the reverse strand, counting down.
AAAAATGTTGTATGGTTGCGAGGCGTGGGCTATGGATAGAGTTGTGCGCAGGAGGATGGATGTGCTGGAAATGAGATGTTTGAGGACAATGTGTGGTGTGAGGTGGTTTGATCGAGTAAGTAACGTAAGGGTAAGAGAGATGTGTGGAAATAAAAAGAGCGTGGTTGAGAGAGCAGAAGAGGGTGTTTTGAAATGGTTTGGGCACATGGAGAGAATGAGTGAGGAAAGATTGATCAAGAGGATATATGTGTCGGAGGTGGAGGGAACGAGGAGTAGAGGGACACCAAATTGGAGGTGGAAAGATGGAGTGAAAAAGATTTCGTGTGATCGGGGCCTGAACATGCAGGAGGGTGAAAGGAGGGCAAGGAATAGACTGAATTGGAGCGATGTGGTATACCGGGGTTGACGTGCTGTCAGTGGATTGAATCAAGGCATGTGAAGCGTCTGGGGTAAACCATGGAAAGCTGTGTAGGTATGTATATTTGCGTGTGTAGACGTATGTATATACATGTGTATGGGGGTGGGTTGGGCCATTTCTTTCGTCTGTTTCCTTGCGCTACCTCGCAAACGCGGGAGACAGCGACAAAGCAAAAAAAAAAAAAAAAAATATATATATATATATATATATATATATATATATATATATATATATATATATATATATATATATATATATATATATATATATAATATATATGAATCAGCAACCAGCACTGTATCATCAGCGAAAAACAACTGACTCACTTCCCAAGCTCTCTCATCCCCAACAGACTTCATACTTGCCCCTCTTTCCAAAACTCTTGCATTCACCTCCCTAACAACCCCACCCATAAACAAATTATACAACCATGGAGACATCACACACCATTGCCGCAAACCTACATTCACTGAGAACCAATCACTTTCCTCTCTTCCTACACGTACACCTGCCTTATATCCTCGATAAAAACTTTTCACTGATTCTAACAACCTGCGTCCAACACCATATATTCTTAATACCTTCCACAGAGCATCTCTATCAACTCTATCATATGCCTTCTCCAGATCCATAAATGCTGCATACAAATCCATTTGCTTTTCTAAGCATTTCTCACATACATTCTTCAAAGCAAACACCTGATCCACACATCCTCTACCACTTCTGAAACCACACTGCTCTTCCCCAATCTGATGCTCTGTACATGCCTTCACCCTCTCAATCAATATCCTCCCATATAATTTACCAGGAATACTCAGCAATCTTATACCTCTGTAATTTGAGCACTCACTCTTACCCCCTTTGCCTTTGTACAATGGCACTATGCACGCATTCCGCCAATCCTCAAGCACCTCACCATGAGTCATGCATACATTAAATAACCTTAACAACCAGTCAGTAATAACATAAAATAAATTTTAATTAAATATATATATATATATATATATATATATATATATATATATATATATATATATATATATATATATATATATATATATATTTTTTTTTTCTTTTTTTTTTTGCTTTGTCGCTGTCTCCCGCGTTTGCGAGGTAGCGCTAGGAAACACACGAAAGAAATGGCCCAACCCACCACCATACCCATATATATACATACGTCCACACACGCAAATATACATACGTACACAGCTTTCCATGGTTTACCCCAGACGCTTCACATGCCCTGATTCAATCCACTGACAGCACGTCAACCCTGGTATACCACATCGATCCAATTCACTCTATTCCTTGCCCTCCTTTCACCCTCGTGCATGCTCAGGCCCCGATCACACAAAATCTCTTTCACTCCATCTTTCCACCTCCAATTTGGTCTCCCACTTCTCCTCGTTCCCTCCACCTCAACCACATATATCCTCTAGGTCAATCTTTCCTCAATCATTCTCTCCATGTGCCCAAACCATTTCAAAACACCCTCTTCTGCTCTCTCAACCACGCTCTTTTTATTTCCACACTTCTCTCTTACCCTTACGTTACTTACTCGATCAAACCACCTCACACCACATATTGCCCTCAAACATCTCATCTCCAGCACATCCATCCTCCTGCGCACAACTCTATCCATAGCCCACGCCTCGCAACCATACAACATTGTTGGAACCAATATTCCTTCAAACATACCCATTTTTGCTTTCAGATATAATGTTCTCGACTTCCACACATTCTTCAAGGCTCCCAGGATTTTCGCCCCCTCCCTCACCCTATGATCCACTTCCGCTTCCATGGTTCCATCCGCTGCCAGATCCACTCCCAGATATCTAAAACACTTTACTTCCTCCAGTTTTTCTCCATTCAAACTTACCTCCCAATTGACTTGACCCTCAACACTACTGTACCTAATTCCTTTGCTCTTATTCTTATTTAGTCTTAACTTTCTTCTTTCACACACTTTACCAAACTCAGTCACCAGCTTCTGCAGTTTCTCACATGAATCAGCCACCAACGCTGTATCATCAGCGAACAACAACTGACTCACTTCCCAAGCTCTCTCATCCCCAACAGACTTCATACTTGCCCCTCTTTCCAAAACTCTTGCATTCACCTCCCTAACAACCCCATCCATAAACAAATTAAACAACCATGGAGACATCACACACCCCTGCCGCAAACCTAAATTCACTGAGAACCAATCACTTTCCTCTCTTCCTACACGTACACATTCCTTACATCCTCGATAAAAACTTTTCACTTCTTCTAACAACTTGATTCCCACATCATATATTCTTAATACCTTCCACAGAGCATCTCTATCAACTCTATCATATGCCTTTTCCAGATCCATTAATGCTACATACAAATCCATTTGCTTTTCTAAGTATTTCTCACATACATTCTTCAAAGCAAACACCTGATCCACACATCCTCTACCACTTCTGGAACCACACTGCTCTTCCCCAATCTGATGCTCTGTACATGCCTTCACCCTCTCAATCAATACCCTCCCATATAATTTACCAGGAATACTCAACAAACTTACACGTATGTAATTTGAGCACTCACTCTTATCCCCTTTGCCTTTGTACAATGGCACTATGCACGCTTTCCAATAATCCTCAGGCACCTCACCATGAGTCATACATACATTAACCTTACCAACCATTCAATAATACAGTCACCACCTTTTTCAACAAATTCCACTGCAATACTATCCAAACCTGCTGCCTTGACGGCTTTCATCTTCCGCAAAGCTTTTACTACCTCTTCTCTGTTTACCAAATCATTTTCCCTAACCCTCTCACTTTGCACACCACCTCGACCAAAACACCCTATATCTGCCACTCTATCATCAAACACATTCAACAAACCTTCAAAATACTCACTCCATCTCCTTCTCACATCACCACTACTTATCACCTCCCCATTTGCGCCCTTCACTGAAGTTCCCATTTGCTCCCTTGTCTTACGCACCCTATTTACCTCCTTCCAGAACATCTTTTTATTCTCCCTAAAATCTAATGATACTCTCTCACCCCAACTCTCATTTGCCCTTTTTTTCACCTCTTGCACCTTTCTCTTGACCTCCTGTCTATTTCTTTTACACATCTCCCACTCAATTGCATTTTTTCCCTGCAAAAATCGTCCAAATGCCTCTCTCTTCTCTTTCATTAATGATCTTACTTCTTCATCCCACCACTCACTACCCTTTCTAATCAACCCACCTCCCACTCTTCTCATGCCACAAGCATCTTTTGCGCAATCCATCACTGATTCCCTAAATACATCCCATTCCTCCCCCACTCCCCTTACTTCCATTGTTCTTACCTTTTTCCATTCTGTACTCAGTCTCTCCTGGTACTTCCTCACACAAGTCTCCTTCCCAAGCTCACTTACTCTCACAACCCTCTTCACCCCAACAATCACACTTCTTTTCTGAAAACCCATACAAATCTTCACCTTAGCCTCCACAAGATAATGATCAGACATCCCTCCAGTTGCACCTCTCAGCATATTAACATCCAAAAATCTCTCTTTCGTGCGTCTATCAATTAACACGTAATCCAATAACGCTCTCTGGCCATCTCTCCTACTTACATACGTATACTTATGTATATCTCGCTTTTTAAACCTGGTATTCCCAAACACCAGTTCTTTTTCAGCACATAAATCTACAAGCTCTTCACCATTTCCATTTACAACACTGAACACCCCATGTATACCAATTATTCCCTCAACTGCCGCATTACTCACCTTTGCTTTCAAATCACCCATCACTATAACCTGTTCTCGTGCATCAAAACCACTAACACATTCATTCAGCTGCTCCTAAAACACTTGTCTCTCATGATCTTTCTTCTCATGCCCAGGTGCATATGCACCAATAATCACCCATCTCTCTCCATCAGCTTTGAGTTCTACCCATATTAATCGAGAATTTACTTTCTTACATTCTATCACATACTCCCACAACTCCTGTTTCAGGTGTACTGCTTCTCCTTCAATTGCTCTTGTCCTCTCACTAATCCCTGACTTTACTCCCAAGACATTCCCAAACAACTCTTCCCCTTTACCCTTGAGCTTCGTTTCACTCAGAGCCAAAACATCCAGGTTCCTTTCCTCAAACATACTACCCATCTCTCCTTTTTTCACATCTTGGTTACATCCACACATATTTAGACACCCCAGTCTGAGCCTTCGAGGAGGATGAGCACTCCCCGCGTGACTCCTTCTTCTGTTTCCCATTATAGAAAGTTAAAAAATACAAGGAGGGGAGGATTTCTGGCCCCCCGCTCCCGTCCACTCTAGTCCCCTCTATATATATATATATATATATATATATAAATATATATATATATATATATATATATATATATATATATATATATATATATATATATATATATATATATATATATACACACACATATATATATATATATATATATATATATATATATATATATATATATATATATATATATATATATATATATATATAGCTCCCTCCCATTTTAGTCGCCTTTTACGACACGCAGGGAATACGTGGGAAGTATTCTTTCTCCCCTATCCCCAGGGATATATACATATATATATATATATATATATATATATATATATATATATATATATATATATATATATATATATATATATATATATATATACATATATGTATATATATATATACATATATATATATATATATATATATATATATATATATATATATATATATATATATATATATATATATATATATATATATATTTTTTTTTTTTTTTTTTTTTTTTTTTTGCTTTGTCGCTGTCTCACGCGTTTGCGAGGTAGCGCAAGGAAACAGACGAAAGAAATGGCCCATCCCACCCCCATACACATGTATATACATACGTCCACACACGCAAATATACAAACCTACACAGCTTTCCATGGTTTACCCCAGACGATTCACATGCCCTGATTCAACCCACTGACAGCACGTCAACCCCGGTATACCACATCGATCCAATTCACTCTATTCCTTGCCCTCCTTTCACCCTCCTGCATGTTCAGGCCCCGATCACACAAAATCTTTTTCACTCCATCTTTCCACCTCCAATTTGGTCTCCCTCTTCTCCTCGTTCCCTCCACCTCCGACATATATATCCTCTTGGTCAATCTTTCCTCACTCATTCTCTCCATGTGCCCAAACCACTTCAAAACACCCTCTTCTGCTCTCTCAACCACGCTCTTTTTATTTCCACACATCTCTCTTACCCTTACGTTACTTACTCGATCAAACCACCTCACACCACACATTGTCCTCAAACATCTCATTTCCAGCACATCCATCCTCCTGCGCACAACTCTATCCATAGCCCACGCCTCGCAACCATACAACATTGTTGGAACCACTATTCCCTCAAACATACCCATTTTTGCTTTCCGAGACAATGTTCTCGACTTCCACACATTCTTCAAGGCCCCCAGAATTTTCGCCCCCTCCCCCACACTATGATCCACTTCCGCTTCCATGGTTCCATCCGCTGCCAGATCCACTCCCAGATATCTAAAACACTTCACATCCTCCAGTTTTTCTCCATTCAAACTCACCTCCCAATTGACTTGACCCTCAACCCTACTGTACCTAATAACCTTGCTCTTATTCACATTTACTCTTAACTTTCTTCTTCCACACACTTTACCAAACTCAGTCACCAGCTTCTGCAGTTTCTCACATGAATCAGCCACCAGCGCTGTATCATCAGCGAACAACAAGTGACTCACTTCCCAAGCTCTCTCATCCCCAACAGCCTTCATACTTGCCCCTCTTTCCAAAACTCTTGCATTTACCTCCCTAACAACCCTATCCATAAACAAATTAAACAACCATGGAGACATCACACACCCCTGCCGCAAACCTACATTCACTGAGAACCAATCACTTTCCTCTCTTCCTACACGTACACATGCCTTACATCCTCTATAAAAACTTTTCACTGCTTCTAACAACTTTCCTCCCACACCATATATTCTTAATACCTTCCACAGAGCATCAGAAAAGAAGAGTGAATGTTGGGGTGAAGAGGGTGGTGAGAGTAAGTGAGCTTGGGAAGAAGACCTGTGTGAGGAAGTACCAGGAGAGACTGAGTTCAGAATGGAAAATGGTGAGAACAATGGAAGTAAGGGGAGTGGGGAGGAATGGGATGCATTTAGGGAATCAGTGATGGATTGCGCAAAAGATGCTTGTGGCATGAGAAGAGTGGGAGGTGGGTTGATTAGAAAGGGTAGTGAGTGGTGGGATGAAGAAGTAAGAGTATTAGTGAAAGAGAAGAGAGAGGCATTTGGACGATTTTTGCAGGGAAAAAATGCAATTGAGTGGGAGATGTATAAAAGAAAGAGACAGGAGGTCAAGAGAAAGGTGCAAGAGGTGAAAAAAAAGGGCAAATGAGAGTTGGGGTGAGAGAGTATCATTAAATTTTAGGTAGAATAAAAAGATGTTCTGGAAGGAGGTAAATAAAGTGCGTAAGACAAGGAAGCAAATGGGAACTTCAGTTAAGGGCGCAAATGGGGAGGTGATAACAAGTAGTTTTGATGTGAGAAGGACATGGAGTGAGTATTTTGAAGGTTTGTTGAATGTGTTTGATGATAGAGTGGCAGATATAGGGCGTTCTGGTCGAGGTGGTTTGCAAAGTGAGAGGGTTAGGAAAAATGATTTGGTAAACAGAGAAGACGTAGTAAAAGATTAGAGGAAGACGAAAGCCGCCAAGACAGCAGGTTTGGATGGTATTGCAGTGGAATCTATTAAAAAAGGGGGTGACTGTATTGTTGATTGGTTGGTAATGTTATTTAATGTATGTAAGACTCATGGTAAGGTTCCTGAGGATTGGCGGAATGCGTGCATAGTGCCATTGTACAAAGGCAAAGAGGATAAGAGTGAGTGCTCAAATTACAGAGGTATAAGTTTGTTGAGTATTCCTGTTAATTATATGGGAAGTTATTGATTGAGAGGGTAAAGGCATGTACAGAGCATCAGATTGGGGAGGAGCACTGTGGTTTCAGAAGTGGTAGAGGATGTGTGGATCAGGTGTTTGCTTTGATGAATGTATGTGAGAAATACTTAGAAAAGCAAATGGATTTGTATGTAGCATTTATCGATCAGGAGAAGGCATATGATAAAGTTGATAGCGATGCTCTGTGGAAGGGTCTAAGAATACATGGTGTGGGAGGCAAGTTGTTAGAAGCAGTGAAGAGTTTTTATCGAGGATGTAAGGCAGGTGTATGTGTAGGAAGAGAGGAAAGTGATTGGTTCTCAGTGAATGTAGGTTTGCGGTAGGGGTGTGTGATTTCTCCATCGTTGTTTAATTTGTTTATGTATAGGGTTGTTAGGGAGGTGAATGCAAGATTTGTTTATGTATGGGGTTGTTAGGGAGGTGAATGCAAGAGTTTTGGAAAGAGGGGCAAGTATGAAGTCTGTTGTGGATGAGAGAGCTTGGGAAGTGAGTCAGTTGTTGTTTGCTGAATATACATCGCTGGTGGCTGATTCATGTGAGAAACTGCAGAAACCGGTGATTGAATTTGGTAAAGTGTGTGAAAGAAGAAGGTTAAGAGTAAATGTGAATAAGAGCAAGGTTTTTAGGTACAGCAGGGTTGAGGGTCAAGTCAATTGGGAGGTAAGTTTAAATGTAGAAACCTGGAGGAATTAAAGTGCTTTAGATATCTGGGAGTGGATCTGGCAGCGGATGGAACCATGGAAGCGGAAGTGAATCATAGGGTAGGGGAGGGGGCGAAAATCCTAGGAGCCTTGAAGAATGTGTGGAAGTTGAGAACATTATCTCGGAAGGCAAAAATGGGTATGTTTGAAGGAATAGTGGTTCCAACAACGTTGTATGATTGCGAGGCGTGGGCTATGGATAGAGTTGTGCGCCGGAGGGTGGATGTGCTGGAAATGAGATGTTTGAGGGCAATATGTGGTGTGAGGTGGTTTGATCGAGTAAGTAATGTAAGGGTAAGAGAGATGTGTGGAATAAAAAGAGCGTGGTTGAAAGAGCAGAAGAGGGTGTTTTGAAATGGTTTGGGCACATGGAGAGAATGAGTGAGGAAAGATTGACCAAGAGGATATATGTGTCGGAGGTGGAGGGAACGAGGAGAAGTGGGAGACCAAATTGGAGGTGGAAAGATGGAGTGAAAAAGATTTTGAGTGATCGCGGCCTGAAAATGCAGGAGGGTGAAAGGCGGGCAAGGAGTAGAGTAAATTGGATCGATGTGGTATACCGGGGTTGACGTGCTGTCAGTGGATTGAATCTGTGCTTGTGAAGCGTCTGGGGTAAACCATGGAAAGTTGTGTAGGGCGTGGATGTGGAAAGGGAGCTGTGGTTTCGGGCATTATTGCATGACAGCTAGAGAATGAGTGTGAACGAATGGGGCCTTTGTTGTCTTTTCCTAGTGCTACCTCGCACATATGAGGGAGGAGGGGGTTGTTATTCCATGTGTTTCGAGTTGGCGATGGGAATGGATAAAGGCAGATAGTGTGAATTGTGTGCATGGGTATATATGTATGTGTCTGTGTGTGTATATATATGTGTACATTGAGATGTATAGGTATGTATATTTCCGTGTGTGAACGTGTATGTATATACATGTGTATGGGGGTGGGTTGGGCCATTTCTTTCGTCTGTTTCCTTGCGCTACTTCGCAAACGCGGGAGACAGGGAAAAAGCAAAATAAATAGGTAAAATATATATATATATATATATATATATATATATATATATATATATATATATATATATATATATATATATATATATATACATATTTTTTTTTTCTACTTCTATTTGGCTTTCTCGCTGTCTCCCGCGTTTGCGTGGTAGCGCAAGGAAACAGACGAAAGAAAGGGCCCAAATCACCCCCATACACATGTATATACATACACGTCCATAGACACAAGTATACATACCTATACATCTCAATGTACACATACAGACATATGCATATATACACATGTACATAATTCATACTGTCTGCCCTAATTTATTCTCATCGCCACCTCGCCACACATGGAATCACATCCCCTTCCCCCTCATGTGCGCGAGATAGCGCCAGGAAAAGACAACAAAGGCCCCATTCGTTCACACTCAGTCTCTAGCTGTCATGAAATAATGCCCGAAACCACAGCTCGCTTTCCACATCCAGGCCCCACATAACTTTCCATGGTTTACCCCAGACGCTTCACATGCCCTGATTCAATCCATTGACAGCACGTCGACCCCGGTATACCACATCGATCCAATTCACTCCATTCATTGCCCTCCTTTCACCCTCCAGCATGTTCAGGCCCCGATCACTGAGAATCCTTTTCACTTTATCTTTCCACCTCCAATTTGGTCTCCCACTTCTCCTCGTTCCCTCCACCTCCGAGACATATATCCTCTTGGTCAATCTTTCCTCACTCATTCTCTCTATGTGCCCAAACCATTTCAAAACACCCTCTTCTGCTCTGTCAACAACACTCTTTTTATTTCCACACATCTCTCTTACCCTTACAATAATTACTCGATCAAAGCACCTCACACTACAAATTGTCCTCAAACATCTCATTTCCAGCATATCCATCCTCCTGCGCACAACTCTATCCATAGCCCACGCCTCGCAACCATACAACATTGTTGGAACCACTATTCCTTCAAACATAGCCATTTTTGCTTTCGGAGATAATGTTCTCGACTTCCAAACATTCTTCAACTCTCCCAGGATTTTCGCCCCCTCGCCCACCCTATGATTCACTTCCGCTTCCATGGTTCCATCCGCTGCCAGATCCACTCCCAGATATCTAAAACACTTTACTTCCTCCAGTTTTTCTCCATTCAATCTTACCTCCCAATTGACTTGACCCTCAACCCTACTGTACCTAATAACCATGCTCTTATTCACATTTACTCTTAACTTTCTTCTTTCACATACTTTACCAAACTCATTCACCAGCTTCTGCAGTTTTTCACATGAATCAGCCACCAGCGCTGTATCATCAGCGAACAACAACTGACTCACTTCCCAAGCTCTCTCACCCTAAACAGACTTCATACTTGCCCCTCTTTCAAAACTATTGCATTCACCTCCCTAACAACCCCATTCATAAACAAATTAAGCAACCATGGAGACATAACACACCCTTGCCGCAAACCTACATTCACTGAGAACCAATCACTTTCCTCTCTTCCTACACGTACACATGCCTTATATCCTCGATAAAAAGTTTTCCCTGCTTCTAGCAACTTGTCTCCCACACCATATATTCTTATTATCTTCCACAGAGCATCTCTATCAACTCTATCGTATGCCTCCTCCAGATCCATAAATGCAACATAAAAATCCATTTGCTTTCCTAAGTATTTCTCACATCCATTCTTCAAAGCAAACACCTGATCCACACATCCTCTACCACTTCTGAAACCACAGTGCTCTTCCCCAATCTGATGCTCTGTACATGCCTTCACCCTCTCAATCAATACCTTCCCATATAATTTACTAGGAATTCTCAACAAACTTATACCTCTGTAATTTGAGCACTCACTCTTATCCCCTTTGCCTTTGTACAATGGCACTATGCACGCATTCCAGCAATCCTCAGGCACCTCACCATGAATCATGTATATATTAAATAACCTTACCAACCAGTCAACAATACAGTCACCCCCTTTTTTAATAAATTCCACCGCAATACCATCCAAACCTGCTGCCTTCCCGGCTTTCATCTTCCGCAAAGCTTTTTCTACCTCTTTTCTGTTTCTCAAATCATTTTCCATAACCCTCTCACTTTGCAAACCATATACATATATATATATATATATATATATATATATATATATATATATATATATATATATATATAGCTGGAAATCATCCCCTCCGTTTTTATTTTAAATTTTCCAAAAGATGTAACAGAAAAGGGGGCCAGGTGAGGATATTCCCTCAAAGGCCCAGTCCTTTGTACTTAATGCTACCTCGCTGACACGGGAAATGCCGAATGGTTTGAAAAAAAAAATATATATATATACACATATATATATATATATATATATATATATATATATATATATATATATATATATATATATATATATATATATATATATTTATTTTTTTTTTCATACTATTCGCCATTTCCCGCAATAGCGAGGTAGCGTTAAGAACAGAGAACTGGGCCTTCTCTGTTCCTTCTTTTGGAAAATTTAAAAAAAAAACGAGAGGGGAGGATTTCCAGCCCCCCGCTCCCTTCCCTTTTAGTCGCCTTCTACGACACGCAGGGAATACGTGGGAAGTATTCTTTCTCCCCTGTATATATATATATATATATATATATATATATATATATATATATATATATATCTTTCTTTCTTTCAAACTATTCGCCATTTCCCGCATTAGCGAGGTAGCGTTAAGAACAGAGGCCTGGGCCTTTGAGGGAATACCCTCACCTGGCCCAATTCTCTGTTCCTTCTTTTGGAAAATTAAAAAAAATGAGAGGGGAGGTTTTCCAGCCCCCCGCTCCCATATATATATATATATATATATATATATATATATATATATATATATATATATATATATATATATATATATATATTCCGTGAAACTATATGCTCCTTAAGAACCTCTATCCTTTAATATACAAGAGAGCAATATACTCCCCATCCCCGGTTAAAATCATACAATCTAGTTATGTTATCCGTCGCCAGGGGGAACTATGGCAGTAAAAGTGAGCATTTTTGAGACAGCAGGTTAAGATGGGAAGGGTTTAACACCTCTCCTGTTCACCGAGCATGGATATGTAACTGACCTCCACATTATCTCCCGTCTGCCTCATCTCATTGTCCAGGGCTAGCTGATCTCCAGTGTTACCCATCCCTGCTCCTCTCTTTTCCCCCCCTTTGGTTGGGCACAATGCCCTACTCAGAGTGTTCTTTTTTTTTTCTTTTTTTGGAGAGAGAGAGAGAGAGAGAGAGAGAGAGAGAGAGAGAGAGAGAGAGAGAGAGAGAGAGAGAGAGAGAGAGAGAGAGAGAGAGAGAGCCTAAATAAATATGAATTATTCAACGTCGGCTTAGTTTTAATTGCCTACCTTTAATCCCAAAGTTTTAAAAAAGTTCTAGGCCTACCTATTCCTAGTTAAGAAAGCAAGTTATACATGCGCACACACACACACACACACACACACATATATATATATATATATATATATATATATATATATATATATATATATATATATATATATATATATATATATATATATATACATGTATATATATATATATATATATATATATATATATATATATATATATATATATATATATATATATATATATATATATATATCCTCCCCTCTCAATTTTTTTTAATTTTCCAAAAGAAGGAACAGAGAAGGGGGCAGGTGAGGATATTCCCTCAGTGGCCCAGTTCTCTGTTCTTAACGCTATCTCGCTAACGCGGGAAATGGCGAATAGTTTGAAAAAAAAAAAAAAAAAAATATATATATATATATATATATATATATATATATATATATATATATATATATATATACATATATACATATATATATATATATATATATATATATATATATATATATATATATATATATATATATATATATATATGTATATATATACTGAGTTTGGTAAAGTGTGTGAAAGAAGAAAGTTAAGAGTAAATGTGAATAAGAGCATGGTTATTAGGTACAGTAGGGTTGAGGGTCAAGTCAATTGGGAGGTGAGTTTGAATGGAGAAAAACTGGAGGAAGTGAAGTGTTTTAGATATCTGGGAGTGGATCTGGCAGCGGATGGAACCATGGAAGCGGAAGTGGATCATAGGGTGGGGGAGGGGGCGAAAATTCTGGGAGCCTTGAAGAATGTGTGGAAGTCGAGAACATTATCTCGGAAAGCAAAAATGGGTATGTTTGAAGGATTAGTGGTTCCAACAATGTTGTATGGTTGCGAGGCGTGGACTATGGATAGAGTTGTGCGCAGGAGGATGGATGTGCTGGAAATGAGATGTTTGAGGACAATGTGTGGTGTGAGGTGGTTTGATCGAGTAAGTAACGTAAGGGTAAGAGAGATGTGTGGAAATAAAAAGAGCGTGGTTGAGAGAGCAGAAGAGGGTGTTTTGAAATGGTTTGGTCACATGGAGAGAATGAGTGAGGAAAGATTGACCAAGAGGATATATGTGTCAGAGGTGGAGGGAACGAGGAGAAGAGGGAGACCAAATTGGAGGTGGAAAGATGGAGTGAAAAAGATTTTGTGTGATCGGGGCCTGAACATGCAGGAGGGTGAAAGGAGGGCAAGGAATAGAGTGAATTGGAGCGATGTGGTATACCGGGGTTGACGTGCTGTCAGTGGATTGAATCAAGGCATGTGAAGCGTCTGGGGTAAACCATGGAAAGCTGTGTAGGTATGTATATTTGCGTGTGTGGACATATGTATATACATGTGTATGGGGGTGGGTTGGGCCATTTCTTTCGTCTGTTTCCTTGCGCTACCTCGCAAACGCGGGAGACAGCGACAAAGCAAAAAAAAAAAAAAAAAATATATATATATATATATATATATATATATATATATATATATATATATATATATTATTATTATATTTATTTTATTATACTTTGTCGCTGTCTCCCGCGTTTGCGAGGTAGCGCAAGGAAACAGACGAAAGAAATATATATATATATATATATTTATATATATATATATATATATATATATATATATATATATATATATATATATATATATATATATATATATTACTTTCTTTTATTTATTTTGCTTTGTCGCTGTCTCCCGCGTTTGCGAGGTAGCGCATGGAAACGGACGAAAGAAATGGCCCAACCCACCCCTATAAACATGTATATACATGCACGTCCACACACGCAAATATACATACCTATACATCTCAATGTACACATATATATACACACACAGACACATACATATATACCCATGCACACAATTCACACTGTCTGCCTTTATTCATTCCCATCGCCACCTCGCCACACATGGAATACCATCCCCCTCCCCCCTCATGTGTGCGAGGTAGCGCTCGGAAAAGACAACAAAGGCCCCATTCGTTCACACTCAGTCTCTAGCTGTCATGCAATAATGCCCGAAACCATAGCTCCCTTTCCACATCCAGGCCCCACAGAACTTTCCATGGTTTACCCCAGACGCTTCACATGCCCTGATTCAATCCACTGACAGCACGTCCATCCCGGTATACCACATCGATCCAATTCTCTCTATTCCTTACCCGCCTTTCACCCTCCTGCATGTTCAGGCCCCGATCACTCAAAATCTTTTTCACTCCATCTTTCCACCTCCAATTTGGTCTCCCACTTCTCCTCGTTCCCTCCACCTAGGACACATATATCCTCTTGGTCAATCTTTCCTCACTCATTCTCTCCATGTGCCCAAACCATTTCAAAACACCCTCTTCTGCTCTCTCAACCACGCTCTTTTTATTTCCACACATCTCTCCTACCCTTACATTACTTACTCGATCAAACCACCTCACACCACACATATATATATATATATATATATATATATATATATATATATATATATATATATATATATATATATATATATATATATATATATATATATATATTTTCTTTTTTTTTTTTATACTTTGTCGCTGTCTCCCGCGTTTGCGAGGTACCGCAAGGAAACAGACGAAAGAAATGGCCCAACCCCCCCCATACACATGTATATACATACGTCCACACACGCAAATATACATACCTACACAGCTTTCCATGGTTTACCCCAGACGCTTCACATGCCTTGATTCAATCCACTGAAAGCACGTCAACCCCGGTATACCACATCGTTCCAATTCACTCTATTCCTTGCCCTCCTTTCACCCTCCTGCATGTTCAGGCCCCGATCACACAAAATCTTTTTCACTCCATCTTTCCACCTCCAATTTGGTCTCCCTCTTCTCCTTGCTCCCTCCACCTCCGACACATATATCCTCTTGGTCAATCTTTCCTCACTCATCCTCTCCATGTGCCCAAACCACTTCAAAACATCCTCTTCTGCTCTCTCAACCACGCTCTTTTTATTTCCACACATCTCTCTTACCCTTACGTTACTCACTCGATCAAACCACCTCACACCACACATTGTCCTCAAACATCTCATTTCCAGCACATCCATCCTCCTGCGCACAACTCTATCCATAGCCCACGCCTCGCAACCATACATCATTGTTGGAACCACTATTCCTTCAAACATACCCATTTTTGCTTTCCGAGATAATGTTCTCGACTTCCACACATTCTTCAAGGCCCACAGAATTTTCGCCCCCTCCCCCACCCTATGATCCACTTCCGCTTCCATGGTTCCATCCGCTGCCAGATCCACTCCCAGATATCTAAAACACTTCACTTCCTCCAGTTTTTCTCCATTCAAACTCACCTCCCAATTGACTTGACCCTCAACCCCACTGTACCTAATAACCTTGCTCTTATTCACATTTACTCTTAACTTTCTTCCTCCACACACTTTACCAAACTCAGTCACCAGCTTCTGCAGTTTCTCACATGAATCAGCCACCAGCGCTGTATCATCAGCGAACAACAACTGACTCACTTCCCAAGCTCTCTCATCCCCAACAGACTTCATACTTGCCCCTCTTTCCAAAACTCTTGCATTTACCTCCCTAACAACCCCATCCATAAACAAATTAAACAACCATGGAGACATCACACACCCCTGCCGCAAACCTACATTCACTGAGAACCAATCACTTTCCTCTCTTCCTACACGTACACATGCCTTACATCCTCGATAAAAACTTTTCACTGCTTCTAACAACTTTCCTCCCACACCATATATTCTTAATACCTTCCACAGAGCATCTCTATCAACTCTATCATATGCCTTCTCCAGATCCATAAATGCTACATACAAATCCATTTGCTTTTCTAAGTATTTCTCACATACATTCTTCAAAGCAAACACCTGATCCACACATCCTCTACCACTTCTGAAACCACACTGCTCTTCCCCAATCTGATGCTCTGTACATGCCTTCACCCTCTCAATCAATACCCTCCCATATATAATTTACCAGGAATACTCAACAAACTTATACCTCTGTAATTTGAGCACTCACTCTTATCCCCTTTGCCTTTGTACAATGGCACTATGCACGCATTCCGCCAATCCTCAGGCACCTCACCATGAGTCATACATACATTAAATAACCTTACCAACCAGTCAACAATACAGTCACCCCCTTTTTTAATAAATTCCACTGCAATACCATCCAAACCTGCTGCCTTGCCGGCTTTCATCTTCCGCAAAGCTTTCACTACCTCTTCTCTGTTTACCAAATCATTTTCCCTAACCCTTTCACTTTGCACACCACCTCGACCAAAACACCCTATATCTGCCACTCTATCATCAAACACATTCAACAAACCTTCAAAATACTCAATCCTTCTCCTTCTCACATCACCACTACTTGTTATCACCTCCCCATTTGCGCCCTTCACTGAAGTTCCCATTTGCTCCCTTGTCTTACGCACTTTATTTACCTCCTTCCAGAACATCTTTTTATTCTCCCTAAAATTTAATGATACTCTCTCACCTCAACTCTCATTTGCCCTTTTTTTCACCTCTTGCACCTTTCTCTTGACCTCCTGTCTCTTTCTTTTATACATCTCCCACTCAATTGCATTTTTTCCCTGCAAAAATCGTCCAAATGCCTCTCTCTTCTCTTTCACTAATACTCTTACTTCTTCATCCCACCACTCACTACCCTTTCTAATCAACCCACCTCCCACTCTTCTCATGCCACAAGCATCTTTTGCGCAATCCATCACTGATACTCTAAATACATCCCATTCCTCCCCCAGCAGCTGAATGAGTGTGTTAGTGGTTTTGATGCAGGAGACCGGGTTATAGTGATGGGTGATTTGAATGCAAAGGTGAGTAATGTGGCAGTTGAGGGAATAATTGGCATACATGGGGTGTTCAGTGTTGTAAATGGAAATGGTGAAGAGCTTGTAGATTTATGTGCTGAAAAAGGACTGATGATTGGGAATACCTGGTTTAAAAAGCGAGATATACATAAGTATACTTATGTAAGTAGGAGAGATGGCCAGAGAGCGTTATTGGATTACGTGTTAATTGACAGGCGTGCGAAAGAGAGACTTTTGGATGTTAATGTGCTGAGAGGTGCAACTGGAGGGATGTCTGATCATTATCTTGTGGAGGCTAAGGTGAAGATTCGTATGGGTTTTCAGAAAAGAGGAGTGAATGTTGGGGGTGAAGAGGGTGGTGAGAGTAAGTGAGCTTGAGAAGGAGACCTGTGTGAGGAAGTACCAGGAGAGACTGAGTACAGAATGGAAAAAGGTGAGAACAATGGATACATATATATATATATATATATATATATATATATATATATATATATATATATATATATATATATATATATATATATATATATATATTTATATATTCTTTTTTTCTGCTTTGTCGCTGTCTCCCGCGTTTGCGAGGTAGCGCAAGGAAACAGACGAAAGAAATGGCCCAACCCACCCCCATACACATGTATATACATACGTCCACACACGCAAATATACATACCTACACAGCTTTCCATGGTCTACCCCAGACGCTTCACATGCCCTGATTCAGTCCACTGACAGCACGTCAACCCCGGTGTACCACATCGATTCAATTCTCTCTATTCCTTGCCCTCCTTTCACCCTCCTGCATGTTCAGGCCCCGATCACACAAAATCTTTTTCACTCCATCTTTCCACCTCCAATTTGGTCTCCCACTTCTCGTTACCTGCACCTCCGACACATATATCCTCTTGGTCAATCTTTCCTTACTCATTCTCTCCATGTGCCCAAACAATTTCAAAACACCCTGTTCTGCTCTTTCAACCACGCTCTTTTTATTTCCACACATCTCTCTTACCCTTACGTTACTTACTCGATCAAAACCACCTCACACCACACATTGTCCTCAAACATCTCATTTCCAGCACATCCATCCTCCTGCGCACAACTCTATCCATAGCCCACGCCTCGCAACCATACAACATTGTTGGAACCACTATTCCTTCAAACATACCTATTTTTGCTTTCCGTGATAATGTTCTCGACATCCACACATTCTTCAAGGCTCCCAGGATTTTCGCCCCCTCCCCCACCCTATGATCCACTTCCGCTTCCATGGTTCCATCCGCTGCCAGATCCACTCCCAGATATCTAAAACACTTTACTTCTTCCAGTTTTTCTCCATTCAAACTTACCTCCCAGTTGACTTGACCCTTAACCCTACTGTACCTAATAACCTTGCTCTTATTCACATTTACTCTTAACTTTCTTCTTTTACACACTTTACCAAACTCAGTCACCAGCTTCTGCAGTTTCTCACATGAATCAGCCACCAGCGCTGTATCATCAGCGAACAACAACTGACTCACTTCACAAGCTCTTTCATCCCCAACAGACTTCATACTTGCCCCTCTTTCCAAAACTCTTGCATTCACCTCCCTAACAACTACGTCCATAAACAAATTGAACAACCATATATATATATATATATATATATATATATATATATATATATATATATATATATATATATATGTAAGTGGTGAACATCCTGGGTTTTGCAACGTGGCAGTAGGCGAGGCAGGAGCGGAGGAGCTTCTCTGTGACGGCAGGTTTCACTTAACGGCATCATTCCTATGCCGGCAGCCTCGCCCACTGGCACTCGCACTGCGTCCAATCTTCACAGTTCCCACCAGTCCCAGAGTCAGGTCAGGTGTGCCCTTCATGAGTAAGACAAGTTTCTGACACATCTTATGAGCTGAAATTTAGACTCGGGGACTAGGAGCTGGCTGTTATGTACCCTGGGTGATAATCTCCGAGTTTATAGTTAATATCATCAGTAGGGAGGGAAGAGGCGGACAACATAGCCCTTAACTGCAGTGGGGGAAATGGAGCACAATGGCTAGACAAAGGAGGAGCAGAGGTAGGGCAGTAAATGTTGCCTCTAACTGGATAAGAACAGTTTCGTATAAAAAAGTTTTTTCTTCAAAGAACTGTACAGAATAAAGCAGCAGCTGAAGATGGCATGTATATCGTTTTGTTGAGGGGAAGGGAGGGAGGAGGAGGCAGAGAAAGAGAAGGAAGAAAGGGTCAAAGAACGTGGGACATAGTGCAGGAAAATAAGATGTAGAAGAGAGGGTGAAAGAGGACATTGGCAAGGGATGGTGGAAAATGTGTGCAAAGGAAATGGTTAGTAAAGGTGGTGGCAAAAGATGGTGTAGAGAAAGACTGGTGTAAGAAAGTGTAAAGAGGGAGAAGATAGTAGGGGAAGAGGGGGATGAGAAAAGGTTTAAAGGTGGAATGATGTTAAATGGTGTATGAGAAGGGATGATGAAAAGACAGTACGACTAGAGAAGGGAATGGAGAGTAACACAGGAAGTAATGGAATGTTGACCAGCTGTTCAGTGTAATAAAGTCGACCCTCCTATACACTCAGCAGCCAGACTCGCATTAAACTATATCATAGTTCCTTATATGTCAAGAAACCACCAGGGATGAAGTCTGATATTACTTGTTAAGGCGCCACATGTGCTATAAAAGCAGCTGGAAGAGATGGGTTGGATGATGATAAGCTATGGAGTCATTACTAGATGAACACAGGGTTAGGTGGTTGATACCACGGAATATGGTCACTAATTCATTCTGGGATATAGGCCCTAGTGTTACTATTTATGGAAAAATAGATGAAGAGACAATCTTTTTGAGAGAAACTCCTCATATTCTTATGGAGTATCAAGTCACCCTTTACCTTGACTCTTCCTTCCCTACCCTCTGTACTCATTCACTTAATGCAAGTGACTCAAGTTTTCATCACGAACAATATCGTATTAGGAAACACTCATAGTATTTGGAATTTAATCCTATTTTCCTGCAATACTACATTTTTATACTTTGTCGCTGTCTCCCGCGTTAGCGAGGTAGCGCAAGGAAACAGACGAAAGAATGTCCCAACCTACCCACATACACATGTATATACATACAAGTCCACACACGCACATATACATACCTTTACATTTTAACGTATATATACATATACATACACAGACGTATACATTTATGCACATGTACATAATTCATACTTGCTGCCTATGTTCCCTCCCGTCGCCACCCCGCCACACATGAAATGACAACCCCCTCCTCCCGCATGCGCGCGAGGTAGCGCTAGGAAAAGAAAACAAAGGCCACATTCGTTCACACTCAGTCTCTGGCTGTCATGTATAATGCACCGAAACCACAGCTCCCTTTCCAAATCCAGGCCCAACAAAACTTTCCATGGTTTACCCCAGACGCTTCACATGCCCTGGTTCAATCCACCGGCAGCACTTCGACCCCAGTATACCACATCGTTCTAATTCACTCTATTCCTTGCACACCTTTCACCATCCTGCATGTTCAGGCACCGATCGCTCCAAATCTTTTTCACTCCATCTTTCCACCTCCAATTTGGTCTCCCACTTCTCCTCGTTCCCTCCATCTCTGACACATATATCCTCTTTGTCAATCTTTCTTCACTCATTCTCTCCATATGACCAAATCATTTCAAAGCATCCTCTTCTGCTCTCTCAACCACACTCTTTTTATGAACACACATCTCTATTTTCCTGCAGTACTGAGGACAGACGTATCTTTCCTAAGAATTATTACAAAAGTAGAATATCGAGTCATTCGATAAACGCTTTGAATATTTCATTTGCAGGACAAGAGCTGAAACTCGGTGGATATATGATAGCCAATGACTTACATATATACACACCATCCCAACGTCAGGGATGGATGTGTTGCCTTGAAGGCCTTGACCTCGTACCATTGACCATGCAACACTACATTACCGTGGAAACTTCAGTCTCAGTTACTGCAGCTTGATGAACCAAGCAGTTCTGGACTGAAGCAGAGTTTTAGTCTCTTATTATACCCAAATTTAATCATGGATGGAGACTTTTGGGGTCTGTTTGTTCTTCACGTTAAAGTAAATTGAACAGTTTAGTTATAAGTGTGTCAAACTTACGTGTATATTATTCTGAGTCAGTGTTGAGGCTGTTGACTGCATCAACACGTCTCTTCATCCACGGTTGTATAGGACAGTAATACTAGGACCCATATCCCTAAATGTACATGTATATTGGAGTTACTAACGTGTGGTGGGCAGATGAGGGGAACATTTAGGAAAAAAAATGAGAAAGAAATTTCATAGACCACGCAAAAAGATCAAAGCTATACAGACATTTTGTAAAATTTCAGAAAGCTCAATGTACGTTTCAAAGGCACAAGAGATCAATTAATCAGGACAGTAGGATGAGAAAGGAAGGACAGGAGAGTTTTAGAGAGAAAGAAAGAAAATTAAGTCGATGAAACACGCAAAGAAAATCTATTTCGTAAATCAAATAGCAAACAAACAGTGGAGGATCAGACTGAAGAACTCGAAAGGAAGAGATACTGGATAGAGAAGGTCTCATATGACAAGCCAAAGTCTGTGCTCCAGAGCAAATTCGCAGTGACACACTTGTTATCTTAAATGGTGGTAAGATGGTGTAGAATAGAGACGATACATGATCATACCAACATAAGATCTATATAAAGCGCATGACTCTGACAGTAACTCATCCTACGTGCTCAAAGTGTACAGAAACGCTATCCAGACTACCTACGATTCTTGAAAGCTAATGATGTCAAAATAATAGGTCGAAAATTGACTCGAATAGAACATAATGCACGTGTTTCAACTTATGCAGCACTGCATGAATACAACAACCAGATGGAAAATAAGATGTGTATAGACTGAGAGACTTGGTAAACTGCAATAACAAAAGATAGACGAGAGAAACTGCAATAACATATGTGAAAGAAAACAATAATAGATCATGCATTCTGATGAATTCCCGAAACCCATCAGCAAATGTCCTTTCTCACATTTACCTTAATCTATAACGCACTTACTCTATGAAATCTCACGTTTGCTGTAATTTTGAGGGTGACAGTTTTGAGGACACTGATAGTGAAGGTGTTGCTATGAGAGTACCAGTGATGGAGATGGAGACTAAAGAATAGTTCTGGCGACTGATGGTGAATATGATGAAGATGATGATGGTGGAGGTAGGTTGTACAGGTGAAAATGTGGGTACTAGTGAAGATGATGGTAATCCACAATGTTATTCTGGGCATTTATGGTGGCGATAACGACAGCGATCATGGGTGATGGCGCTCCTGAAATGGCGATGGGAAAAGTGGGAGAGTACAACGCTGGCCGTCATCTGAGAGCGGTGGTCGGGTTGAACGACTCAGGCGAGAGCTGTCTGGCAGCTGGGACCTCAGTGTGAGAAAAGTATTAAATAAACTCATTACCGGTGTGTTGTGCCAGACTCGCCACGAGAGCCATTAAAATGCTAATGATCCATCCAGTCAAATTCCAGTAATTAAGATTATAAGATCGTAATATCTGACGACGAATCCATCATTACAAGGGTCCGAGGACATGTGGAACAATAGATATTCATCAAGAAACTAGGATTCGTCTCATGTTTTGAATTACTTGTATGCAGGTGTTCTACAAACTTGTAAACCCACGTCTGGAAATTCCTCACATAGACGTCTCTCTCTCTCTCTCCTCTCTCTCTCTCTCTCTCTCTCTCTCTCTCTCTCTCTCTCTCTCTCTCTCTCTCTCTCTCATCTAACACTGAAATGCAGTACCTTAATCCGTCCAAGAGGCCTTCTCATCTTGCGTTGCTCTCATAATTTCATGTTAAAGAAACTCTTACTTAAGACTGCTATGTAAAGATCGTCTCGCACGAATATTCCCTCCCGTAAAGAGTTCTTTTTTTCATCTGGGAGCTTCATATACGTGATATATCTCAGGAAATATTCTGCCTCATACTGGATTTCTTTTTAATACGGAGGTTTTCTGAGGAAAGCCATGTTTATTAACCTTGGGTCTCTTTGACTGAGGGAACGAGATAAGAAGTTGTAAATACAATTCGTAAAGATTAGAGTTGGGAAATACGAACACCTTTAATCCTATGGCCCATCCGGGGCTCGTGGCCTGCGCCAGACCCAGGTAAACACGCTGTTCCAACGTGGTATTAGAACTGTCCGATGTAAAGAATGAGAACCATCGCATTACGTCGTGTCCGAAGACGCTGTCGTATATAGTCTTGATGTGAAGCCATAGGGACGTGTATAATGACCTTTTACTAATCCTTCTCCCATTAGGTCTTCACCTTCCTCCACATTATTTCTTTCTACCAGCATCTCATCCATCCATACTTGGCCATTCCCCAGCCATCAGGGTATCTCCTCTATCAGACTCCTCTTTGCCCTCACGTCCCCTCTCGACAACTTGCTTCCTTTAGCTACTGGGTCTCCGATCTCCACCGGTTCCTTCAGAGCTTTCTCCCCACGCTGCCTCACGTCTCTGTCCATACCCATAATCGTAACCCTTCTATCCACTCTGTCATTCGCTATCAACTGCATTCTGCATAGTTCTCTTTACCTAACTTCTGCCAAAGGAAGCGGAGTGGTGGCTGCTGAGGCAACTTTAGTTATATCTAAAATTGAATATAAACTCCTGCAGATAACCTCATGAACCATTACCTTTCCTATTATTTGCATTCCTCTTGTGTCCCTCTTCATCCCTCTCTATCCATGAGGCAGAAACACTGTTATATAACTCCTAAAACTCTTTCAACTTTTCTACATTAAACCACATAATTAGCGCAACCTCTCATATTCCCTTAAAAATGAACCGATTATCTTTGGTTAACTTGTCTAATCCCAGATAGCACGAAGAAAACCTCTCTGTCCAAGTATAGTACAAAGTACCCCTCTCAGTCGTTAACATTCCCTAATAGTTAACACAATTTGCTGTCAGCACTAGTGCGGGATGTGCATCTGCCAGTTGACACAGCTGGCAAGGGAACCAAATACATAAGCTGATATCTTCATCCTTCCACAACAACAAGTACCACGTTACTCACTCTATTCAAACCCAAACTATCATCACCAGCTCTGTGCCACCACCTGGAGCCCGAGACAGCTAATGAGGAAACATTCTCAGTCGGTTTCCAGCACCTGAGTCTAATTCCCGTCTCTCTCACACGACAGACTGAACTCTCTCTCTCTCTCTCTCTCTCTCTCTCTCTCTCTCTCTCTCTCTCTCTCTCTCTCTCTCTCTCTCTCTCTCTCTCTCAGATAACATTATCAATTTTTTAGCAGGTGTCTTTCTCCTTGTTTCCTCTTGCTTCACTTACTCAACTGAGTTATATTCAAATTCACATCTCACTCATCCCAGACATCTTCACTTACTTATCTTCGAGCCGTCTTCCTATCTTTCCTCACACATCCTTCTCTCCCATCTTTACCCTCCTCTTTATGCACTCTTATGTACTATTCCCGATATAAGCTCACACTTCACTCCACCGGGCTTCATCTCCACATCCATACATATCTGTGCACTCCCTTTTCACCCATCAATGCCCTTCCTAACCCACCCATCTTACGTCCCTTCTTCCTTATTTCTTAATACACACTCTCCATTTCAAAGATAAGCCTCTCATCACCCATCTGCATAACCTCTTCCTGTCCATCTTTACACCTCTTACTCCCAATGTCAACTCCCTTGTCATATATACTCACTCCTCTTCCAACAGTCCTTCATATTCGCTCCTTTCCAACTCACGTCTATTCCCACAAACCTTTCTTTCCCTCCCTTGTTGCACTCTCAAACCAACTTTCCACTCCCTCTTCACCTATCTTTATGCCCCTTCCCCATACACCCCCATAGCTCCTCACCCTGTTCTCCAGCCACGTTTATAACCACTCGTTCCCTGACCACAAATACAAAGGAATACAAACGGCGACAGACCACTAGGTCCCTAGAAGGCTGTGAGTGATAGTCCTACCTCCTCAAACGTCCTCACACTCTATCCTCTCTCAATTTGTCTTCTTCCTCCCTTTACCCTGATACTCTCCTTTCTAAATACACAAAGTCGTTCATGTATGTCCAGAACATTACGCTGCCTACCTATAGACACCCATTAAACATCAAATCCCCTTCCTAGGACTCAAACATCTGACACCACTCAGCTTGATGCCCACTTCCCAATCGCCCCACACCCCTTCCTATGTTAACGCTCTCGCCACCCATCTTCACATTCTCACCGTCCTTTCCTTCACAACTTCCCCTAGAACATGAGGTTACCTTCACACACATCATCCACTTCCTCTTGGTAGGCCAGTGATCGACGATGACATGCTTTTACAATCATTATCTTTCTTTGTGGATATGTTTGTGGCACTGGAGACCTAAGCCCGATACGCAAAATAGGGAACACACAGAAGTGGCAGGGTTTTATGAAGACGAGATGGAAAGCGTATAACTTTTGGCGCTATTCCCTCGCATCTTCACCCACGAGGTTTGCCCTGACAGCTCCTTTTAGCTCTTGAGGTGTGATCACACAGCTGCAGTCTTTGGTGGTCTTAGTTTCTTCGGCCTCGCATCAGCTTGCCGTATATGATTATTCTTCGAAAGCTGTGGTCAGGCATGCTTATGACTCGGCAATTCGAGCGAAGCTGTACTTCCAACATCGTAGCCTCTGTGTTGGTGGTGTTAGCTCTTTCAAAGACATGGATGTTCTTGATCGAGTCCTGCCAATGCAGAGAAGAGAATGCACGCAGAATAATGGAGGATGTTAATGTATTTCTGTATAGGATCAAATCATGGGTTTTCAGTAGAAAGGAGAGAAAGACAGTGTTGTATGTCTTTCGACTGGTAGTGAGATTAATGTGTATGGTTATTTCATTCTGCATATTCCATGTGTTAGCCTAACGTCTCATAGTGTTCTTGATCCCTGTCAGCTGACCCATCACTGGAATTTGTACTCCTCAGGTCCCTGAAGTGATCACCTTCTATAGTCTTGTTCTCTCGATAGATAATGAGAAAATTTTGGTGTTGGAGACGCTTCGGGCATTACCTCTTTCGTCCTAGACTGACGGTCAGGCCTGAGACATATGGGGCTCCTGTAGTCTCGTCCACAGCGCAACGAAGGTCAGCGGAAAGGGCATCGTGCGGGAGTTTTCCCCGTACTGTGGACCATTGTTTAGAGTTTACTTCAGTTGAAGACTAAGCCATCTTGTTGACACTTCATACAGACACCTTTGTCCAAGTCTTTGGTGGCACTGTTCACGACGATACTGTACAAGAATCTGAAGAGTTCTGGTATCTGGACGCCTCGTTGTTCCACTCCGTTGGAGAACGGAAATGTGCGGAGACATCGCTGCTTGAGAAGGTTTTCCCTTTTATGTTCTAGTGGAAATGGCAGGTGAGGTAAACAAACTTTAGAAGGCAGACTCTTAAATATTTCCTACAGTCCCTATTTGCTGGACCTATCCAAGGCCTTATTTACGTTTATAAAGACATTATGGAGATCCTTGTTCCTCTCAACGAACATCTGTATTGAACTTATATCTAAGATTGCGACTACTGTGCTCCGACTAAGGCAAAACCAACGCTTGTATGAGGGATTCCGAGATGTTTGGATAAGCTCGTTCAATATGACTTAAGCTTGTATTTTTCTGGCATTTGGAATGAGAGAAACCCCACGATGGTTTCAGTAGTCTCCATACTGCCCGTGTTCTAAATGAGAGATATGATGAAACCTTGTGGAATTTCATCATTCTAATATAGTTAATGAAAAACAAATTGTGAAAGGATTCACTTATCTTCTCTCCTACATCCACCTTTCTCACCCACTCTCTCACATCCTCCTTCATACTGCCATCACACCCCTTCCTCACTACCCTAATTCTCTTTCCTCCTGCCTCCCCTCTTCTGATATACAGCCTACAAAGGTGATCATAATTAGCTCCCCGCACAGGGGGAACTGATAGCATACTGAAATATAACCATTTGGTGGAGACAGCTGTTATGCTTCATACACAGATAAAGTCTGATAGAAGATTTTTTTGCTTCGCTCTCAGAATTTCTCTGGTACTGCCTCTGTCTCAGCGAAATTCGTCAGATGTATCACATCCCATATTTTCCTCTCACATTTTTTCCCCCATCTTAAGGTGAGTGAAATTCAAGGGATGTTATCAGGCGACCTCTTATGTTCAGTTCATTTCAGTCACCTCAGCTAGCTGCTTATTATGATTCATATTCAAATCCTGACAACTGCTTCATTCTGACGTTATTCAGTACATCAAGACACATCTCCTAGTAAAGCTTGAGGTAACAGAGACAAATGACCAGTCGTGTTGTGAGAGGAAAGGAAGCTAGAGTTGATATATATTGTGGAGTCTGGCTGATGTGTGGGGCTGTAATGTCGTCAACAAGTTAGGCGTTCCGCCTCATCATTGGTTCCTGTATCATTATATATGTCTGTTATACAGTTAATTGACTGACGACGCTGTCAAAATTGACTCTTCACTTCAGCGGCCAACCTCCCCGCGCCCTAATCACCGCCAACGCTTCTGTTAAGGAGCCTCTACCCTGTGGGTGCAGTGACTGCTTCGAGCTTGCACCGCTATTTTGGCTAAACGTTGTCACACAGAATCTTACAACCACAGACCTTCCACTGGGATCTTTGAATGTTCCCCTGCCCTCAGCACCTGCCTCGCCTTTACCTTTAACCTATATTTCTGGAGCTGTTCCTCCTCCACCCTTCCATCTAGATTCCTCGTCTCACCAACAACTTCCTCCTCATACCAAGAAGACTCCTTCTCCTCCCAACCAGGTTCTAGCCTCCCCACCGACAGGTTTACCAAAATCGGGAGAGAAAGAGCCTCATAACTCACATTCTATTCCCTCATGAAGATTGTCTCGTTCATGAAAGTGCGAAATTTATTCGGATTCTGGAAACATGTCAATATCAATTTTCACTGCATTATTTCTATCATTTGATGTTGAGAGATATCTTTCAAAAATGGCAGGTATGTAGTTCTACGTCTTCCCAGGTGTTACTGGACTCTGCTTGCTCGAGGTTAAACTGCGAGTAAAAAAGTCACCTTTTGTCGAGGCTGCATCACTGGAAGCGCATCCTCGTGGCAAAACATCTCACTCTAAGGGAGGCTACATTTCCCTGCAACCGAAAGCAGCGAAGCCTTGCATTGCAGGAACTTTAAGAAAGTCCCTGGGGTAATAATGATAATAGCGGTAATTATGATAATGATAATAATGATAATGATAATAAGTAACAATGATGATAATTATGATGATAATGATAATAATAACAATGATAATAATAATGATAGTAATAATAATAGTAATAATAATAATAATGATAATAATAATGATAATAATAATAATAATAATAATAATAATAATAATTAATAATAATAATAATAATGATAATAGTAATAATAATAATAATAATAATTATAATAATAATAATAATAATAATAATAATAATAATAATAATAACAATAATAATAATAATAATAATAATAATAATAATAATAATAATAATGATAGTAAAACAGATAATAATAATGCTAACAATATTGATACTAAAGTTATGTTATATCTAACACAGCAATCCCCTTGATCAAGGCCAGGCCAGGCGGAGCAAGATTTCAAGCACCTCTGACTACTGATTCTAAGTAACAATGAAACTCGGGGAAATAGTGATTGTTGTACTGAATCACTATCTAGACATTAACGCAACTCATGAAAACCTCATCACCTGGCAGCCGACATAACCATATCTTCAGTCACTCTAAAAATTAGTACGTGTTTGTAATATTCTCTTCCTTATACACAGCTTTTGAGAGGTGTGTACGTTCGTGTTGACACAGACGCATTCCATCGCATGAACTAGTTTTGGAGAACATCCTTCAACATGTAGCGGGACGCCACAGATGTTATCATTGGCATATCTCGAGCGTAGCAAAACTCGACTGCTAAGGGAAGTTAGGTGAGGTCTTCATAGGTTCCTTTGGTTTCTAGAAGAGGTTGTTTCTCCTGCTTTAAGTAACCCTACCTTATCCCAGACCTTCATGGTCGTTTGCACTATCATCCTGCATATTCACATAGGATGGAATATAAGAATGTCACAAATCACCATCCACGTCTTATTTTACTCTCCATACATAACGTGACCCTTAACTAAATATTTACCCGGAAAAAACTATTAATGATGATGAAAAATTCAGTATTTGACGATACGTGGAGATTACACGGTGTTTACACACTACATTTTTACCTATCAATCGGATGAAGGTATTTCTGATGATATACTTTGGTCCAAATGACAACATTATATGCTACAGCATTTCCTGCATTTCGCTCCACAGTGAGCTATACCTTTCAAGCCACAGATGATCTACGAGCCACAGATCTTGTTTAAGTCACAGAACACAGTTCACATCTTTAATCATAGATTAGCATTTTTCAAGCATACATCACACATTATTCCCAATACAAATCGCAGATATCATTTGTACTGTAAACCATACCAGTCTGATTTCTTGCACCTATTCATAGAAAATCATATATCTAAACTGCCAGAAAGCATTTGACACTTTCCTTTATAGACTGGCAAGGAGCCCAAACCTTTCCTATGGAAGAGATATGTTGTTTTTCCCATACAAGCCTGTCGGGTGTAATTTTCCAAAAACCCATAATATATCCTCCTTCCTATAATTCCCGCAAATTGTGTTACCAATACCTCTCCTCTCTCCATCTATAATTGGCCCTTCCATCAGTTCCCCTGCGTCGTCATAAGAGTGTGTAGTTTATGCCGGCAACTCTAATTCCTAGGAAGAAAGACGTGCTATGTTACAGTGAAGTGCTAAACACGGATGCAGCATCACTTGAGGAGACTGCGATTTCTTGTGCCTATATTTACAACAGCGTTGCAGTGAGCTTTCTGTATTGATTTTGTCTGAAGGTAATGCCGCATCATCCCTGTACTTATCTTACACATCACATATCATCTAAATTCTCACAACTCTTCCATGTTGAGCATACTGCTTTCCGAATAAAGAAAATGATAGCAATTATGGTTCTGCATCTCCATTTCGGATATCAGAGTCAACAACAACGAATGCTGGTCCATCATGACGTGTTGTTACTGTAGATAAGGTACCCCATGATGCTGTGGGCCAAATATCCTCTTATTCTCTTGTAAATCACATACCCTCTTTCTCTTTGATAAGAGACCGGCTCTTGTTTAAATGAGATATTTTGCCGTCGTGCGTCATATATTTCATGTAGCTGTGAACCAGAAATCCCATGTCATCACTGTCAGTCAGAATGATCATAATGTTGTGAATGAAACATACCATGTTGCTGTTGTGAGTAAGGAACTCTACTGTCATGAATCAGATGCAATATATTTTCCTTGTGAACAGGTGCTCTATGTAGCTGCTCATGATAGTAGACGATATCAGAAACTCATAGATTAGTGTGTTTAGAGTAGAAAGACATACAGATCTTTGAAAGAGAAAAATTGAAAATTCTCATGTAACTTAAGAGCTGCAAGTATTATCACTCGAGGATTTGAAGCGATTTGTTTATCATGCTTATTCCTAAACCTATCTGTGGCACTGCTTATAACAACTGTAACTGGTAAATCATTCCATATGTTAGTAATCCAGTTGACAAGGAGTACTTCTCTCCTATACTCAGAGCGATATCAAATGAATCTATCTTTAAGCAACTTGCTTGATCAAGATGTATGGAAAACTGAAAATTTGAATACTTGTATTAGATCACTTCTTAATCTTATCTTTTCTGCACTGAGGAGATTTAAGTGGGCTCTCATAGGATTTGCTCCTTAGTCAGGGAATCCTGATGGTTGCTTGTCTTTGAGCTCTTTCCATTCCATGTATGTCTTTTTTTTTCAAGTAGGACGACCAAAACTAAGAGCAGTATTCAAGCCGGGGACACGATAAGTGACTTGTAAAGAGAGGATAACTTCCCAAGATTTGATCTCAAATAGCCATAACAATAAATCCAAGACTTTGTTCTTTTATATAGCCACTATGCACTGTTTACTTGGCTTTATTTAATCATAAATTATTGAATGAAAGTCTTTCTCCTTATTTACGTTTGGTAGGTCAACAGAATTTATATTGTAGCTTGCCTTTACATTCTGACTTCCGGTATGTCAAACTTATCATTCATCGATATTAGAAATCAGTTGCCACCTGTGAACGTATTTTCTTTTGTCCGTGTCCCAATTTAGCATCGTCCGCAGAATTCGATATATTACGATGCAGTCCATTATCAATTTCGCTGATGTGAGAGAAAGAGAACCTTTCTTAAAACTGATCCTTGTGGCACACCACTTGCTACGTCTAACCATTCTGAGGCTCGATCAACAATCAATACTCTGTTTACGGCCAATCAACTAGTCTCCTAACGACAGAAGTACAACCGTACCTACAACATATGACTTAATCCATACGAATCCCTGGTCATGAATCGGTTCTTTGAAAACCAGGTGTTGTCCAGTCCCTCCACCGTCACAAAAATTTGTGCAGTAGGATATTACTGAAGGATTCTGTGTCTCACTCTCACCATCATTTTCCTTGGACAAACGCTTAGTAACTCCTAGCAAAAGATATGTTCCTAGTAGCCATTTGTTTGTCTTTGTGTTTTGCATTACTTTCCTTGTGCTTCTAAAATGCTTTTTCAGTGCAAATAGGCAGAAGAACTCTAGTTTCCATCGCCTTTACATTCTTGCCACTGTTCCCACTTACTCAGTCTTTCTGACCTGCAATACTTGTGCATTTCAGGGTTACCTTTCACAATCCAGAATATTTGTTCAGTTTGTCTTTGTGATCATCATTGTTTCATTTCTCTGCTGATGATAATCTTGACCTTTATCCTTAATCAATCTTTCTTTCCTTCTTTCCTTGGTTACTATTTGCTCGTGGGGTGCGTGACTAAATTTCACGTTGTACTTAGAGTTGGAAAATAGCCATAGTGTATCTTGTCATCTATCGTAGTAAAAGCTTACTGAAAAGGGGCGCTTGAGGTTGATCACAGATTTCATTTATGTTTTGGTCTGCCTTTCGACTGCCGAGGGACTCGACAGTAATTGGAACCAATTATTAAGCAGGGAATTTCACATCCATTTATTGGGCTCAGGCTTGGATTTGGATGCAGCAGTGGAATCAGACTAAAATATATTGGGTGACCAGCACTATGCGAATTCTAACTCCCTTACACACGATAATATTTACCGTAAATACGGTATTTATGGTGGGCAAAGGTCAGAACGACACCCTCATCATTCAACCAGTACCACAATTTACACACAAGACTATTGAGTCCCTAAAGTTCATTTGGGATGTGGACCGCCACACTCTCCGTCACTGGTTGGAAAGGGTGTGGACTTTTCTTCAGTTCTAAATGGTCGCCACATGTCGGAGGAGAATTTCAATAGAGCTTTCTTGCAGGAAGCGTAGCACGACATTGATTCCAAGAAAGGTTACCTGGTGGCTTTCGATTTATGTAAGCAACTCACCAACTGGGGAGAACTTCAGGACTTTCCCCAAGTTTCCGATGGACTGCTTCTTTGGCTCATTGACTGTGGACTCGAACATCGCAGCGTAGAGAGACCAAACTAAGAACCCAGATGCCCTTATCTGACTGGCAGGTTGTTAAGAGATGAGGTCTCCATTTCCTAGGATGCAGGGCTTTCAGTTAACACTGTAAAGGTTGGATATCTTCGTTGACTTGACTTCTCAGTCGACCCTGGCAATGGGTCGCAATTTCCATGCAACGGTGCTAAAAGGCTCTGGGGTTATGCCACTTAATTATCCGGGCGTTGTTAACCTCGCTCTGGGAGTTGCGTTTCGTAGGTCCACCGGGATTCTACGGTGTTTACACGTAGTCTTTCGAACTCAGATGGGCCTGTGACAAACTTGCTTCAGAAAGGCGACACTCTCATGCAGTTCACTATGAAGCAATTAGCATTCGAGAAACTCGAGCAAGCGTTGAAAACTGACCATGCTATCAAGTTTCTCAAGCTTTCACACTTCAAGGAACCATTGATATAAGCGATGGATATCTCTAAGAAAGGGTCGGTTTTTCCTCCACAGACCCATAACGGTAAGCCGTTACCCAGAGAGCATGCAAGTAGAACTTTATCTAAAGTGAAAACAAACTGTTCAGTCAATGTGTAAGAGGCTCTGGCTGTCGTATAGGCCCCATTACATTCTTAGAATCTGACTTACTGTTATTTTGTTTATGTAGATTTCTTTAAGGGTTAAGTTAATAGATTAGTTGTTTGGTATCTCACAGTTGAAGAGTTCTGCCATTTCATTGAATTCTTGGGAAATGTCAGTTAAGCGGCTCTTTCTAATCAGGAAACAATGGCGGTAATGAATAATAACAGTGACCATTCATCGTTGTCTGAAATGAGAAACGCAGACAGTGCTTGGCAAGACAGTCATACCGTTCAAGATATGAGTACTCCTTAATGATCTATCACACAAACAGCAATCCTGCAGTAGAAAGATTACGTTTTACAACGTGTGAGCTAGCTAGTACCGTTCTGAGGGCTAGGGTATGACGCTCCCAGAAGGGCTCATCAAGGTAATGGTAAGACATCTGAGGAAACCAGATTAAAGTACTTTTTGTCTTGGATGACCAAGGACGTCAAGGAGAATGGCACTCACGTTCTGTCACCAGGGTCAGATCTCCGCATCGATGCTCATGCATGATAAGTAAGATACTTTTAAAGATACGTTATCTGCAGACACTCAGCTTCTATCTTCTCTGAAAAATGGGTTTGAACAAAATGGTAATTACGTTGAGTAAATTTCCAGACTCTACAACATTCAGAAGTGTAACGCTGCTGCTGACCAAACCAGTGAGGACGAGGGCGATTAGGAAAGTATTGATGATGCATCAAGCAGTTACGCTTCCTGGTTACATTTAGGACAATATGCTCGTCCCTGACGTCCAGTGTATCATTACCTCATTTCAGAATGTCTTTGTAGGAGAATCCCTCATCGTTGTTCTGTATGGGGGATGATGAGAGAATGTGTTTTTGGAACTCCTGCATTGCCGGAACGAACCCTTATGGTGGCTCAAGTCCATGTGGAATATTCCCAGGCAATGTCAGGCAGTATTGGAAGGGTTCGGTTAGGTTCCAAACTGCCAGCTTTCAGCTGTTGCTTTAGAGCTGACGTGGTGGGCAACGTTGTGCTTGTGTGTTGGAGCTACATATTACATCAATCTCCACTTAAGATCAAGTGTGAGAAGCTGTGGAAATGATACCGATCCAATACAGTGGCTGCTCGAGTTCACTATGGTTACAGATGAAATATCCTGAATGAATCGTGAACTCAAATAGAGGATTTATATAGCTTGAATCATATGTCGTATAATGCTATTGTGAATTAGATAGCCCTAGTTTTTGCTGTGGATCACATACCCCAAATTGTTGTGAATCGTGTAACCCAAATTGCTGTTGTGAATCATACTTCATGTTTTTGCTGTGAGACAGATACCCGATGTTGTTGTGAATCGATACCCTATATTCTTGTTGTGAATTAGATATCTCATCCTGTTGTAAATCATATACCTCATATATCTGCTGCGAATCAGACAACATGATGCTGTAGCGACTCAAGTACCTCATATTGTTCTTGTGCATCATACTCCATGTTCTCGTGAATTAGACACCCCATGTTGTTGTGAATCACATAACTCGTGCTGTTGTTTTGAGTCACGTTGTTGTGAATCAAATATCCCATGCTGTTGTTATGAGTCACGTTGTTGTGAATCAGATATCGCATGCTGTTGTTATGAGTCACGTTGTTGTGAATCAGATATTCCATGCTATTGTTTTGAGTCACGTTGTTGTGAATCAGATATTCCATGCTATTGTTTTGAGTCACGTTGTTGTGAATCACATAACTCGTGCTGTTGTTATGAGTCACGTTGTTGTGAATCAGATATCCCAAGCTGTTGTTGTTGTTGTGAGTCACGTTGTTATGAACCAGATATCGCTTGCTGTTGTTGTCAGTGACGTTGTTGTGAATTAGATACCCCATGCTGTTGTTTTGAGTCACGTTGTGGTGAATTAGATACACCCTTATGTTGTTGTGAGTTACGTAGTTTTGAATCAGATATCCCATGCTGTTGCTGTGAATCAGATATCCCATGCTGTTGTTGTGAATCAGATATCCCATGCTGTTGCTGTGAATCATGTTGTTGTGAATCAGATATCCCATGCTGTTGCTGTGAATCAGATATCCCATGCTGTTGCTGTGAATCAGATATCCCATGCTGTTGTTGTGAATCAGATATCCCATGCTGTTGCTGTGAATCAGATATCCCATGCTGTTGTTGTGAATCATGTTGCTGTGAATCAGATATCCCATGCTGTTGTTGTGAATCATGTTGTTGTGAATCAGATATCCCATACTGTTGTTGTGAGTCAAGTTGTTTTACCTCAGATTTCCCACGTTGTTGTAAATCAGTCAATGGCACTCAGGTCTCCGTCGTCAAAACATATCCTTTTACCGATACGCCAAACATGTAATAGATACATGTTTCATGCACTGTATTTACACACACAGACACACACACACACACACACACTTCTCCCCTGAGCCACAGCAGGTTCGCATGCGGAGGTTTATTGACGAACATAACTCGAACCGCGGCCCCACATGCGGACTATCTAGACCCAAGTTTAGGCCAAGTGTTTGCTCAGGGATATAGCTAACGCTCGCCTGTTGGACGCACCGAATATTGCAAGAGAACTCGCTGCTGAGCTTCTTCCATTCAGAACGGTAGCGCAAACAGCGAGATGTGGTTCTTGTTATACTTTCATAGACGTGAAGTGCGTGGTCACTTCTCCTTGCTCCGCTGCTTGGGGAGGTGCTAGCGAAATGACATAACACGAAGTCGACCCGTGGCTTCCACCCCAACATTTGCTTGTATACTCTCGGTATGCATATTCTGTAGCGTGCGGGTTTCCGACGTACTCCCTTTTTTAAACAAACCTGTTGTCCTTCCACTCAAGATCATCTTAAATCGAGTGAATAATTAATTGGTTGAATGCAGAAATCATGGAGTGACTGCATCATCGAAAGTGGAGGCCTTTCAGCGAATTGTTCTCATGGCAGTTTTTATCCACAACCGATATTACTCGGAGTCAACAGTGGTAGTCGAGGGACCTCCCGCTGTGAGGGGTGGTATTGAAGTGTGCTAGGGCTGGGAGTGGTTGATGGTACTAGTACCGCTAGTAACCCAGGGTGGTGGTTGATGGTACCACTAGTGCTGGTAGCTCAGGATGGTGGTTGATGGTACTAGTAGTGCTGGTAGCCCAGGGTAGTGGTTGATGGTATCAGTAGTGCTGATAGCCCAGGGTGGTGGTTGATGGTACCAGTAGTGCTGGTAGCTCAGGATGGTGGTTGATGGTACCAGTAGCTGGTAGCTCAGGGTAGTAGTTGATGGTACCAGTAGTGCTGGTAGCCCAGGGTGGTGGTTGATGGTACCAGTAGTGCTAGTAGTCCAGGGTGGTGGTTGATGGTACCAGTAGTGCTAGTAGTCCAGGGTGGTGGTTGATGGTACCAGTAGTGCTGGTAGCCCAGGGTGATGGATGATGGTACCAGAGTGCTGAGATCCATGACTGGTAGTTGATGGTTCTTGTCCCGCATCGTCTGGAAGTTACTTGATGTTTTGTGACGTAGTGTTAGAGAGTGGCGAGCCATGGGGGTCATAATGATCCAGACGTGGATGATGTTGGTTCTTACTACTGATGGTGCAGGGTGGATGGTAATGGTCGATTGTGTTAGTGATGCAAGGAACCGACGGTAGTTTACAACACTGCTGGTGGTTTGGGTATGCATATGGTGAATGATGCAGAGAATGTATCGTTACATGATGATGCCGTCAATGTAGATGTATGATGGCCGTTCATAATACACTTAGCGTTGCTGGCGGAGGTGTATATGACAAATACCAGGGGGTCAGATGTAACGTTGACGTGGCAGGTGAAATGTGACAACGAAAGACCAAAGATGGCTTCTGGTGCAGCTAGTGAGCCGGGTTCACCATCCATGATGTTCAGAAGCACAACTTACACCCCGAGTGCGTAAAAAATGAAAGGGCTGGCCAGCCAGCCACTCTTCTGTTGTAAAACGCTGATCCTGTGTCAAGGATGGAGAAGCTGTCGTATCATTATTCTGCCGCTACATCAGCTGATGGTGAGCAGGTCTCATCTCCATGACACCTGAGCACTGCAGGGACCACTGCCACGTCGAGGACAAAGAGGCTCTTCACCAATGTCGAGGCTTGAGAATGCGTATCACTCCTCTCTAACTCCAGACACAGAAAGTACGATGGCCCACAATTTTTATCTTCTTTCATTCCGACTCCAATTAAAAAGAAGCGAATTCCATTATGCAGATTAATCCGACTTTTCATAATTTCTATTCATATATCAAAAAACGGACCTTAATCTGGACTGGGAAAAAATAAAAACGACAAAAAAAAAATCGAAAGAATGAAGTCTGAAAATAAACATGAGACGAGAATATCCTCACCTAAAAGGCGAACTGAGGAGCTGTTTATCGTGTTTTATCCTCGTGAATGAAGGAGAGGATCAACACTAGCTAATCAGAACATTTCAAAATACACAGGTAATAGAATCCTATCAATGGTTTTCAGTCTATATATATATGAGCTTTGTCACTTTATCTAAGGAAGCTGACTAATTCTTGGGCCTCGCGACCACCACAATATCTTCTTAAGTTGCCCAAACAGCTTAATAACCCACTGTCGATCACAATCCAAGCTGACGACTTGATGTCTTTGGGAGTAACCATTTTGATAGCGTCAAGCAGAGTTCTTATCACACTGTCGCTGTCCATCCGATAAGAGAACAAAGACTTTCGATAATAATTAATTGTGGGAAGATATCGATTAGATGTCAGTTAAGGAGCTCAGTTCTATTATGATTAATCACTGTAGTTTAAGATGCTCTATATTCATCAAGTTTCACTCAAGAAGGAAAAATCAGGTAACAGATCAGTTTATAAAGCAAAGTTGCACAATTCAAAAGCAATGAGACAAAGCATTCATTATACGTGAGGAGGTAAGGTTCGGCATCTATGAAGATAACTAAATATTCTAGAACTCTTTTTATGAAAGTAAATTTACTTGAACAAACAATTATAGGAAAGATAATACGCCATCGCTGAGAGAACAACGTGAGTGACCGTAACTCTCAGCTGAAAATAATATCTCAAAAAGAGTGAAGACGATAAAAGGATTAGACAATTTGGAATGGTATGGAAGCGAACGGATGATCGTCCTTTTTCTTTGCGTTAGTCAATGGATTACTCACAGAAATAAATAAAAAAAACGCCAAATGTTGCAGAATATTAATCAACATAATTCAAAAGATAAACAAAGACATCAGAAACAGTAATTTGGGATTCAAAGATGCAGCCCGCAGATGTAGCACATAATTTGTTTATCTGTGTAGCAAGAAAAATGCCTCGTTGGTATGATGCTAAACGTGCACATCTTACTACCGTAGTTGAGTCTCGACTGTGAGCCATGAGGCAGGACCTCGTTCCATCACAATAGAGATAAAATGTCAGCGCGATACTGAGAACTATACTTATGTACAAAGAGAAAATGAACAAGAGCTAAGATGGACGTCAATACTTGACACAGGATACAAGGGGCTCCCCTCAGCGATGCAAGTACACTAGACCACCTTCCTCACTTTCTAGGATTTCTTGAACCATAGACCAGCTCTTTAGATTTCCACCATCTCTAGAAGCATCGATCACTTCTTTAGTTTTCCAGCACCTCTATAACCATCGACCATCTTCCACAGTTTCCAGCACCTCTGTAACCATCGACCACCTCTCTCAAGTTCCAGCACCTCTGTCATCATCGACCACCTCTCACAGTTTCCAGCACCTTTGTCATCATCGACCACCTCTCACAGTTTCCAGCACCTATGGAACTATCGACGACGTATCGAGGCTTCCAGCAACTTTAAAAGCGCTGACAACCTCTCAAAGTTTCCAGCGCTTCTGAAACTATCAAACACCTCTTTAGGTTTCCAGCGCCACTGCAACTATTGACCATCTCTCTGAGCTCCAGCATACCGTTACGACAGTCTCCAGCTCTCGGGCACCAGCACCACAAGTACATTGTGCTACATTGCTGGACTTGCCTTTCATCTATGATACCCTTGTACTCTCTCTCAGAACTCTGTCATTCAAGCTACACGTGACGAATTTTTTGTTCCGTAACTCCTGCCTTGCAGAAAAGACGTCTTTAACAGAACATCTGTGCAAAAGATTTACCTGATTTGGAACATAGATATCTATCATGGTACCAAAATTCTGGGAACGGATTGCTGAATATTAGAAGCCAAAGTCACAAATTCCTCTAGGATGAAGAGGAAAAAGAGAATAATAATGATCATCGTTCTCGAGAGGGAAGGCTAGGAGTCAGTAGTAGAAAATGGACAGGGATCATCGAGGGACAGAGACAGAGGGAGTGAGGTGAAAGACGAGGGTCCAAATGTGGATACAGATCTTAACATATACAATAGGCCACCAGCGTAATGAGTGACTTTGGCAGCGCGGAGCAGCGGTTAGCGTTGCTGACCGTTACACATTCACGGGTTGCAAGAGGTCAAGCCTGTATAGGTTCGAATCGTGGTCGGGGCACTTGTTCCGCAGTCAACGTAGCTGTTCATCCTACTCTAACGGCTGGTCGATAAACTGGGTACCCAGTCTAAGATATGGTATATACATAGTACACACGAACACACACACTAACACACACAAACACACACACACACACACACACACACACACACACACACACACAAAACATATATATATATATATATATATATATATATATATATATATATATATATATATATATATATATATATATATATATATATATTTCCTTTATTTTGCTTTGTCGCTGTGTGCCGCGTTAGCAAGGTAGCGCAAGGAAACAGACGAAAGAATGGCCCAACCCACCCACATACACATGCATATACATACACGTTCACAAAAGCAAATGTATGTACCTATACATCTCAATGTGCACGTATATATACACACAAAGATATATACATATATACACATGTGCACAATTCATACAGTCTGCCTTTATTTATTCCCATCGCCACCTCGCCACACATGGAATAACAACCCCCTCCCCCCTCATGTGTAAGAGGTAGCGCTAGGAAAAGACAACAAAGGCCCCATTCGTTCACACTCAGTCTCTAGCTGTCATGTAATAATGCACCGAAACCACACTCCCTTTCCACATCCAGGCTTCACAGAACATTCCATGGTTTACCCCAGAAGCTTCACATGCCCTGGTTCAATCCATTGACAGCACGTCGACCCCAGTATACCACATCGTTCCAATTCACTCTATTCCTTGAACGCCTTTCACCCTCCTGCATGTTCAGGGCCAAATCACTCAAAACCTTTTCACTCCATCTTTCCACCTCCAATTTGGTCGCCCACTTCTTATCGTTCCATCCACCTCTGACACATATATCCTCTTGGTCAATCTTTCCTCACTCATTCTTTCCATGTGACCAAACCATTTCAAAACACCCTCTTCTGCTCTCTCAACCAAAATCTTTTTATTTCCACACATCTCTCTTACCCTTACATTACTTACTCGATCAAACCACCTCACACCCCATACTGTCCTCAAACATCTAATTTCCAGCCATCCACCCTCCTGCGCACAACTCTATCCATAGCCCACGCCTCGCAACCATACATGCGTGGTTGAGAGAGCAGAAGAGGGTGTTTTGAAATGGTTTGGGCACATGGAGAGAATGAGTGAGGAAAGATTGACCAAGAGGATATATGTGTCGGAGGTGGAGGGAACGAGGAGAAGAGGGAGACCAAATTGGAGGTGGAAAGATGGAGTGAAAAAGATTTTGTGTGATCGGGGCCTGAACATGCAGGAGGGTGAAAGGAGGGCAAGAAATAGAGTGAATTGGAGCGATGTGGTATACCGGGGTTGACGTGCTGTCAGTGGATTGAATCGGGGCATGTGAAGCATCTGGGGTAAACCATGGAAAGCTGTGTAGGTATGTATATTTGCGTGTGTGGACGTATGTATATACATGTGTATGGGGGTGGGTTGGGCCATTTCTTTCGTCTGTTTCCTTGCGCTACCTCGCAAACGCGGGAGACAGCGACAAAGCAAAAAAAAAAAAAAAAAATTTATATATATATATATATATATATATATATATATATATATATATATATATACATATATATATATATATATATATATATATAAATATATATCATCCCTGGAGATAGGGAAGAAAGAATACTTCCCACCTATTCCTTGCGTGTCGTAGAAGACGACTAAAAGGGAAGGGAGCGTGGGGCTGGATATCCTCCCCTCTTGTTTTTTTTTTAATTTTCCAAAAGAAGGGATAGAGAAGGGGACCAGGTGAGGATATTCCCTCAAAGGTCCAGTCCTCTGTTCTTAACGCAACCTCGATAACGCGGGAGATGGCGAATAGTATGAAGGAAAGATATATATATATATATATATATATATATATATATATATATATATATATATATATATATATATATATATATATATTAATTTATTATTTATTTTCCTTTCTCGCTGTCTCCCGCGTTTCCGAGGTAGCGCAAGGAAACAGACGAAGGAAATGGCCCAACCCACCCCCATACACATGTATATACATACACGTCCACACACGCAAATATACTTACCTATACACATCATTGTACACATATACATACACACACAGACAAATACATATATACCCATGCACACAATTCACACTGTCTGCCTTTATTCATTCCCATCGTCACCTCGCCACCCATGGAATACCATCCCCCTCCTCCCTTATTTGTGCGAGGTAGCACTAGGAAAAGACAACAAAGGCCCCATTCGTTCACACTCAGTCTCTAGCTGTCATGCAATAATGCCCAAAACCATAGCTCCCTTTCCACATCCTGGCCCCACACAACTTTCCATGGTTTACCCAAGACGCTTCAGATGCCCTAATTCAATCCACTGACAGCACCTCAACCCCGGTATACCACATCGATCCAATTCACTCTATTCCTTGCCCGCCTTTCACCCTCCTGGATGTTCAGGCCCCGATCACACAAAATCTTTTTCACTCCATCTTTCCACCTCCAATTTGGTCTCCCACTTCTCCTCGTTCCCTCCACCTCCGACACATATATCCTCTTCGTCAATCTTTCCTCACTCATTC
Source organism: Panulirus ornatus (assembly GCF_036320965.1). Classification (NCBI taxonomy): domain Eukaryota; kingdom Metazoa; phylum Arthropoda; class Malacostraca; order Decapoda; family Palinuridae; genus Panulirus; species Panulirus ornatus. Next base: position 19,210,661 of record NC_092248.1, on the reverse strand, counting down.
TCTCCATGTGCCCAAACCATTTCAAAACACCCTCTTCTGCTCTCTCAACCACGCTCTTTTTATTTCCACACATCTCTCTTACCCTTATATTACTTACTCGATCAAACCACCTCACACCACACATTGTCCTCAAATATCTCATTTCGAGCACATCCACCCTCCTGCGCACAACTCTATCCATAGCCCACGCCTCGCAACCATACAACATTGTTGGAACCACTATTCCTTCAAACATACCCATTTTTGCTTTCCGAGATAATGTTCTCGACTTCCAAACATTCTTCAAAGCTCCCAGGATTTTCGCCCCTCCCCCACCCTATGATTCACTTCCGCTTCCATGGTTCCATCCGCTGCCAGATCCACTCCCAGATATCTAAAACACTTTACTTCCTCCAGTTTTTCTCCATTCAAACTTACCTCCCAACTGACTTGACTCAGTCACCAGCTTCTGCAGTTTCTCATATGAATCAGCCACCAGCGCTGTATCATCAGCGAACAACAACTGACTCACTTCCCAAGCTCTCTCATCCACAACATACTTCATACTTGCCCCTCTTTCCAAAACTCTTGCATTTACCTCCCTAACAACCCCATCTATAAACAAATTAAACAACAATGGAGACATCATACACCCCTGCCGCAAACCTACATTCAGTGAGAACCAATCACTTTCCTCTCTTCCTACACGTACACATGCCTTACATCCTCGATAAAAACTTTCCACTGCTTCTAACATCTTGCCTCCCACACCATATATTCTTAATACCTTCCACAGAGCATCTCTATCAACTCTATCATATGCCTTCTCCAGATCCATAAATGCTACATAAAAACCCATTTGTTTTTCTAAGTATTTCTCACATACATTCTTCAAAACAAACACCTGATCCACACATCCTATACCACTTCCCACGCATTCCTCACGTGTCGTAGAAGGCGACTAAAGGGGACGGGAGCGGGGGGCCAGAAACCCTCCCCTCCTTATATTTTAACTTTCTAAAAGGGGAAACAGAAGAAGGAGTCACGCGAGGAGTGCTCATTCTCCTCGAAGGCTCAGATTGAGATGTCTAAATGTGTGTGGATGTAACCAAGATGAGAAAAAAGGAGAGATAGGTAGTATGTTTGAGGAAAGGAACCTGGATGTTTTGGCTCTGAGTGAAACGAAGCTAAAGGGTAAAGGGGAAGAGTGGTTTGGGAATGTCTTGGGAGTAAAGTCAGGGGTTAGTGAGAGGACAAGAGCAAGGGAAGGAGTAGCACTACTCCTGAATCAGGAGTTGTGGGAGTATGTGATACAGTGGAAGAAAGTAAATTCTAGATTGATATGGGTAAAACTCAAAAGTTGATAGAGAGAGATGAGTGATTATCAGCGCATATGAACCTGGGAATGAGAAGAAAGATCATGAGAGGCAAGTGTTTTGGGAGCAGCTGAATGAGTGTGTTAGTGGTTTTGATGCAAGGACCGGGTTATAGTGATGGGTGATTTGAATGCAAAGGTGAGTAATGTGGCAGTTGAGGGAATAATTGGTATCCATGGAGTGGTCAGTGTTGTAAATGTAAATGGTGAAGAGCTTGTAGATTTGTGTGCTGAAAAATGACTGGTGATTGGGAATACCTGGTTTAAAAAGCGAGATATACATAAGTATACGTAAGTAAGTACGAGAGATGGCCAGAGAGCGTTATTGGATTACGTGTTAATTGATAGACGCGCAAAAGAGAGACTTTTGGATGTTAATGTGCTGAGAGGTGCAACTAGAGGGATGTCTGATCATTATCTTGTGGAGGCGAAGGTGAAGATTTGTGGGGGTTTTCAGAAAAGAAGGGAGAATGTTGGGGTGAAGAGGGTGGTGAGAGTAAGTGAGCTTGGGAAGGAAACTTGTGTGAGGAAGTACCAGGAGAGACTGAGTACAGAATGGAAAAATGTGAGAACAAAGGAGGTAAGGGGAGTGTTGGAGGAATGGGATATATTTAGGGAAGCAGTGGTGGCTTGCGCAAAAGATGCTTGTGGCATGAGAAGCGTGGGAGGTGGGTTGATTAGAAAAGGTAGTGAGTGGTGGGATGAAGAAGTAAGATTATTAGTGAAAGAGAAGAGAGAGGCATTTCGACGAATTTTGCAGGGAAAAAATGCAAATGAGTGGGAGAGGTATAAAAGAAAGAGGCAGGAGGTCAAGAGAAAGGTGCAAGAGGTGAAAAAGAGGGCAAATGAGAGTTGGGGTGAGAGAGTATCATTAAATTTCAGGGAGAATAAAAAGATGTTTTGGAAGGAGGTAAATAAAGTGCGTAAGACAAGGGAGCAAATGGGAACTTCAGTGAAGGGGGCTAATGGGGAGGTGATAGCAAGTAGTGGTGATGTGAGAAGGAGATGGGAGTGAGTATTTTGAATGTTTGTTGAATGTGTTTGATGATAGAGTGGCAGATATAGGGTGTTTTGGTCGAGGTGGTGTGCAAAGTGAGAGGGTTAGGGAAAAAGATTTGGTAAATAGAGAAGAGGTGGTAAAAGCTTTACGGAAGATGAAAACCGGCAAGGCAGCAGGTTTGGATGGTATTGCAGTGGAATTTATTAAAAATGGGGGTGACTGTATTGTTGACTGGTTGGTAAGGTTATTTAATGTATGTATGATTCATGGTGAGGTGCCTGAGGATTGGCGGAATGCTTGCATAGTGCCATTGTACAAAGGCAAAGGGGATAAGAGTGAGTGCTCAAAGTATAGAGGTATAAGTTTGTTAAGTATTCCTGGTAAATTATATGGGAGGGTATTGATTGAGAGGGTGAAACCATGTACTGAGCATCAGATTGGGGAAGAGCAGTGTGGTTTGAGAAGTGGGAGAGGATGTTTACATCAGGTGTTTGCCTAGAAGAATGTTTGTGAGAAATACTTAGAAAAACAAATGGATTTGTCTGTAGCATTTATGGATCTGGAGAAGGCATATGATAGAGTTGATAGAGATGCTCTGTGGAAGGTTTTAAGAATATATGGTGTGTGAGGCAAGTTGTTAGAAGCTGTGAAAAGTTTTTATCGAGGATGTAAGGCATTTTTACGTGTAGGAAGAGAGGAAAATGATTGGTTCTCAGTGAATGTAGGTTTGCGGCAGGGGTGTGTGATGTCTCCATGGTTGTTTAATTTTTTTATTGATGGGGTTGTTAGGGAGGTAAATGCAAGAGTTTTGGAAAGAGGGGCAAGTATGCAGTCTGTTCTGGATGAGAGAGCTTGGGAAGTGAGTCAGTTGTTGTTCGCTGATGATACAGCGCTGGTGGCTGATTCATGTAAGAAACTGCAGAAGCTGGTGACTGAGTTTGGTAAAGTGTGTGAAATAAGAAAGTTAAGAGTAAATGTGAATAAGAGCAAGGTTATTAGGTACAGTAGGGTTGAGGGTCAAGTCAACTGGGAGGTAAGTTTGAAAGGAGAGAAACTGGAGGAAGTAAAGTGTTTTAGATATCTGGGAGTGGATCTGGCAGCGAGTGGAACCATGGAAGCGTAAGTGAATCATAGGGTGGGGGAGGGGGCGAAAATTATGGGAGCCTTGAAGAATGTTTTGAAGTCGAGAACATTATCTCGGAAAGCAAAAATGGGTATGTTTGAAGGAATAGTGGTTCCAACAATGTTGTATGTTTGAGAGGCGTGGGCTATGGATAGAGTTGTGCGTAGGAATGTGGATGTGCTGGAAATGAGATGTTTGAGGAGAATATGTGGTGTGAGGTGGTTTGATCGAGTAAGTAATGTAGGGTAAGAGAGATGTGTGGAAATGAAAAGAGTGTTGTTGAGAGAGCAGAAGAGGGTGTTTTGAAATGGTTTGGTCACATGGAGAGAATCAGTGAAGAAAGATTGACGAAGAGGATATATGTGTCAGAGGTGGAGGGAACGAGGAGAAGTGGGAGACCAAATTAGAGGTGGAAAGATGGAGTGAAAAAGATTTTGAGTGATCGAGGCCTGAATATGCAGGAGGGTGAAAGGCGTGCATGAAATTGAGTGAATTGGATGGATGTGGTATACCGGGGTCGACGTGCTGTCAATGGATTGAGCCAGGGCATGTGAAGCTTCTGGGGTAAACCATGGAAAGTTTTGTGGTGCCTGGATGTGGAAAGGGAACTGTGGTTTCGGTGCATTATTACATGACAGCTAGAGACTGAGTGTGAACGAATGGGGCCTTTGGTGTCTTTTCCTAGCGCTACCTCACACACATGAGGGGGGGATGGGGTTGTTATTCCATGTGTGGCGAGGTAGCGATTGGAACAAATAAAGGCAGACAGTATGAATTATGTACATGTGTATATATGTATATGTCTGTGTGTGTATATATATGTGTACATTGAGATGTATAGGTATGTATATTTGCGTGTGTGGACTTGTATGTATATACATGTGCATGTGGGCGGGTTGGTCCATTATTTCGTGTGTTTCCTTGCGCTACCTCGCTAACGTGGGAGACAGCGACAAAACAAAATAGATAAATAAATATATATTCTTATTTACATTTATATGTATGTATATATATATATATATATATATATATATATATATATATATATATATATATATATATATTTTTTTTTTTTTTTTTTTTTTTTTTTTTTATACTTTGTCGCTGTCTCCCGCGTTTGCGAGGTAGCGCAAGGAAACAGACGAAAGAAATGGCCCAACCCCCCCATACACAGGCACATACACACGTCCACACACGCAAATATACATACCTACACAGCTTTCCATGGTTTACCCCAGACGCTTCACATGCCTTGATTCAATCCACTGACAGCACGTCAACCCCTGTATACCACATCGCTCCAATTCACTCTATTCCTTGCCCTCCTTTCACCCTCCTGCATGTTCAGGCCCCGATCACACAAAATCTTTTTCACTCCATCTTTCCACCTCCAATTTGGTCTCCCTCTTCTCCTCGTTCCCTCCACCTCCGACACATATATCCTCTTGGTCAATCTTTCCTCACTCATTCTCTCCATGTGCCCAAACCATTTCAAAACACCCTCTTCTGCTCTCTCAACCACGCTCTTTTTATTTCCACACATCTCTCTTACCCTTACGTTACTTACTCGATCAAACCACCTCACACCACACATTGTCCTCAAACATCTCATTTCCAGCACATCCATCCTCCTGCGCACAACTCTATCCATAGCCCACGCCTCGCAACCATACAACATTGTTGGAACCACTATTCCTTCAAACATACCCATTTTTGCTTTCCGAGATAATGTTCTCGACTTCCACACATTTTTCAAGACTCCCAAAATTTTCGCCCCCTCCCCCACCCTATGATCCACTTCCGCTTCCATGGTTCCATCCGCTGCCAGATCCACTCCCAGATATCTAAAACACTTCACTTCCTCCAGTTTTTCTCCATTCAAACTCACCTCCCAATTGACTTGACCCTCAACCCTACTGTACCTAATAACCTTGCTCTTATTCACATTTACTCTTAACTTTCTTCTTCCACACACTTTACCAAACTCAGTCACCAGCTTCTGCAGTTTCTCACATGAATCAGCCACCAGCGCTGTATCATCAGCAAACAACAACTGACTCACTTCCCAAGCTCTCTCATCCCCAACAGACTTCATACTTGCCCCTCTTTCCAGGACTCTTGCATTTACCTCCCTAACAACCCCATCCATAAACAAATTAAACAACCATGGAGACATCACACACCCCTGCCGCAAACCTACATTCACTGAGAACCAATCACTTTCCTCTCTTCCTACACGTACTCATGCCTTACATCCTCGATAAAAACTTTTCACTGCTTCTAACAACTTGCCTCCCACACCATATATTCTTAATACCTTCCACAGAGCATCTCTATCAACTCTATCATATGCCTTCTCCAGATCCATAAATGCTACATACAAATCCATTTGCTTTTCTAAGTATTTCTCACATACATTCTTCAAAGCAAACACCTGATCCACACATCCTCTACCACTTCTGAAACCGCACTGCTCTTCCCCAATCTGATGCTCTGTACATGCCTTAACCCTCTCAATCAATACCCTCCCATATAATTTACCAGGAATACTCAACAAACTTATACCTCTGTAATTTGAGCACTCACTCTTATCCCCTTTGCCTTTGTACAATGGCACTATGCACGCATTCCGCCAATCCTCAGGCACCTCACCATGAGTCATACATACATTAAATAACCTTACCAACCAGTCAACAATACAGTCACCCCCTTTTTTAATAAATTCCACCGCAATACCATCCAAACCTGCTGCCTTGCCGGCTTTCATCTTCTGCAAAGCTTTTATATATATATATATATATATATATATATATATATATATATATATATATATATATATATATATATATATATATATATATATATATATAACACTAGGTCATTGCAGAAGCGACAATGAATGTACAAAACTACTCATTACCAAGCTTTTATATATATATATATATATATATATATATATATATATATATATATATATATATATATATATATATATATTGGTGTGGTGTCTCAATGTTCTATAGTACCAAGAATTATTTTTTTGTGTAAGTATGACTTCCGTACTTAAATGAGCTTGTTGTCATTAGTGTTAACATGAGGGGGTGAGTGAACGCGTTGACGATGCAACTAACACTCTTACATCATTTATCATGCAATTTTACTCTTTACGAAACTATTACAGTTCCTTAGGTTATCATTAATGTGTCAGTGTAACGGTTCTAATTTCCTTATTGCGTGATCATTTTTGTTGGTGTTATGTATAATTAAAGTTTTCCAGGTCATTGCAGAAGCGACAATGAATGTACAAAACTACTCATTACCAACCGGTGCCTCTTGCCATAGCGTGTCGCTTCACGGTGTAAATTGAAGTTTCCAAGATTCAGAATATTCTTTTATCCTTTCTTGCCCATGATAGCATGATACAGCATGTGCATGCTACTATACCAGGCCAAGTGTTGCTACCGGGAACGAACGGTTAAACTGAATGCATACATGTTTAGCGTTTTCTGATAGCGAATGACTGAAGGGTTGGTATTGACAAGTTGAATCTGGGGGAATTACGGGTCTCCATCAACCTTGTGCCTTTCTGGAAAGGGTTCATAAGGACTGAACGAAGGGACAGGCCAAAATCCAACCGTTCGTAGTTCACTATGTCACACTTTTATGTGTGTTAGGTAAATTGTCTTAGGGTTTCGTACTCCTGAAGCCCTTAATTAACTAGTACATTTGTAATGACTATGTATAGCGACCCAATTGGAACCTCCCTCTCGCCTATCAGCAGATGTTAGTAGCACTTCCACATGAGGGACAAGATGAGCGTGTTTAGTGAATGAGTTAGTCTTCCTTCCTTATAATTAATGATAAGATGTTCATATGGACGGCTGTAGCGAGCATGTCAGGGCTTCTATGACCTACTACCCTACATTATACAGTGTTGAGCGGGCTAGTTTACTAACCAAATTAGTGCCTCCCTCTTCGATGAAATAACGAGCAAGTCTGCGTCAGTTTAAACTACGGCAGGATAGACTTATTCATGTGTGCAGGAGGACTTTCTAGGCTAAAGGGAACGTGTTGATACATCTATCCGTATATCTGTCTATCATCGTGATCTCCTTTCTCGTTAAGTCCCTCTCACCATGCAGCCTCTCTGGCAACTAATCTTTTAGGAAACGGGGCCTAACCCAACGGGATGGCAGACGGCAAAGACTACACATGCCATGATGCAAACCTGCTACACTCTTACCAACCAGTCAACAATACAGTCACCCCCTTTTTATAAAAATTCTACTGCAATACCATCCAAACCTGCTGAATTGATGGCTTTCATCTTCCGCAAAGCTTTTACTACCTCTTCTCTGTTTATCAAATCATTTTCCCTAACCCTCTCATTTTGCACACCACCTCGACCAAAACTGACCTTATATCTGCCACTCTATCATCAAACACATTCAACAAACCTTCAAAATACTCAATCCATCTCCTTCTCACATCACCACTACTTGTTATCACCTCCCCATTAGCCCCCTTCACTGAAGTTCCCATTTGTTCCCTTGTATTACGCACTTTATTTACCTCCTTCCTAAACATCTTTTAATTCTCACTAAAATTTAGTGATGCTCTCTCACCCCAACTATCATTTGCCCTCTTTTTCACCTCTTACGCCTTTCTCTTGACCTCCTGCCTCCTTGTTTTATACATCTCCCTGTCATTTGCATTACTTCCCTGCAAAAAACGTCCAAATACCTCTCTTTCACCAATAATCCCACCACTCACTACCCTTTCTAATCTGCCCACCTCCCACGCTTCTCATGCCACAAGCATCTTTTGCGCAATCCATCACTGCTTCCCTAAATACATCCCATTCCTCTCCCACTCCCCTTGCCTCCTTTGTTCTCACCTTTTTCCATTACGTACTCATTCTCTCCTAGTACTTCCTCACACAAGTCTCCTTCCCAAGCTCACTTACTCTCACCACTCTTTTCACCCCAACATTCTTTCTTCTTTTCTGAAAACCTCTACAAATCTTCATTCGCCTCCACAAGATAATGATCAGACATCCCTCCAATTGCACCTCTCAGCACATTAACATGCAAAAGTCTATCTTTTGCGCGACTATCAATTAACACGTAATCCAATAGCGCTCTCTGGCCATCTCTCCTACTTACATACGTATACTTATGTGTATCTCTCTTTTTAAACCAGGTATTCCCAATCACTAGTCCTTTTCAGCACATAAATCTACAAGCTCTTCACCATTTCCATTTACAACACTGAACACCCCATGTACACCAATTATTACCTCATTACTCACCTTTGCATTCAAATCACCCATTACTCTAACCCGGTCTCGTGCATCAAAACTACTAACACACTCACTCAGCTGCTCCCAAAACACTTGCCTCTCATGAACTTTCGTCTCATGCCCAGGTGCATATGCACCAATAATCACCAATCTCTCTCCGTCCACTTTCAGTTTTACCCATACCAATCTAGAGTTTACTTTCTTACACTCTAACACATACTCCCACTACTTTTGTTTCAGGAGTATTGCTACTCCTTCCCTTGCTCTTGTTCTCTCATTAACCCCTGACTTTACTCCCAAGACATTCCCAAACCACTCTTCCCCTTTGTCTTTGAGCTTCGTGTCACTCAGAGCCAAAACATCCAGGTTCCTTTCCTCAAACATACTACGTATCTCTCCTTTTTTCTCATCTTGGTTACATCCACACACATTTAGACACCCAAATATATATATATATATATATATATATATATATATATATATATATATATATATATATATATATATATATATATATATATTACCGCAGTGTTTGAGGATTTATATGATGTTAACTACGAACCTTGCGAGTCCAGGCTTTCCCAACCTTCGGTCGGAAAATGTATCGGGGTGTCTTATGGATAATGTGAGGCGCTGGTCTGAGACTGAAAGCTTTCGTTGCCTTGTATCGCTTTGTTTGTGTACCAGTGTACCTACCAGGAGGACCGGGCTTGAATCCTCATTGCCTAAAGGTAAATTATTATAATATTTTCCATGTGCCCTGCACATCACATGCTGCGTTACACACACACACACACACACACACACACACACACACACACACACGCACGCACGCACACACACACACACGCACACACACACACACACACACACACACGCACACACACACACACACACACACACACACACACATATATATATATATATATATATATATATATATATATATATATATATATATATATATATATTTATTTTATTTCTTTTATTATACTTTGTCGCTGTCTCCCGCGTTTGCGAGGTAGCGCAAGGAAACAGACGAAAGAAATGGCCCAACCACCCCCCCCCCCATACACATGTATATACATACGTCCACACACGCAAATATACATACCTACACAGCTTTCCATGGTTTACCCCAGACACTTCACATGCCCTGCTTCAATCCAATGGATTTGTATGTAGCATTTATGGATCTGGAGAAGGCATATGATAGAGTTGATAGAGATGCTCTGTGGAAGGTATTAAGAATATATGGTGTGGGAGGAAAGTTGTTAGAAGCAGTGAAAAGTTTTTATCGAGGATGTAAGGCATGTGTACGTGTAGGAAGAGAGGAAAGTGATTGGTTCTCAGTGAATGTAGGTTTGCGGCAGGGGTGTGTGATGTCTCCATGGTTGTTTAATTTGTTTATGGATGGGGTTGTTAGGGAGGTAAATGCAAGAGTTTTGGAAAGAGAGGTAAGTATGAAGTCTGTTGGGGATGAGAGAGCTTGGGAAGTGAGTCAGTTGTTGTTCGCTGATGATACAGCGCTGGTGGCTGATTCATGTGAGAAACTGCAGAAGCTGGTGACTGAGTTTGGAAAAGTGTGTGGAAGAAGAAAGTTAAGAGTAAATGTGAATAACAGCAAGGTTATTAGGTACAGTAGGGTTGAGGGTCAAGTCAATTGGGAGGTGAGTTTGAATGGAGAAAAACTGGAGGAAGTGAAGTGTTTTAGATATCTGGGAGTGGATCTGGCAGCGGATGGAACCATGGAAGCGGAAGTGGATCATAGGGTGGGGGAGGGGGCGAAAATCCTGGGGGCCTTGAAGAATGTGTGGAAGTCGAGAACATTATCTCGGAAAGCAAAAATGGGTATGTTTGAAGGAATAGTGGTTCCAACAATGTTGTATGGTTGCGAGGCGTGGGCTATGGATAGAGTTGTGCGCAGGAGGATGGATGTGCTGGAAATGAGATGTTTGAGGACAATGTGTGGTGTGAGGTGGTTTGATCGAGTGAGTAACGTAAGGGTAAGAGAGATGTGTGGAAATAAAAAGAGCGTGGTTGAGAGAGCAGAAGAGGGTGTTTTGAAGTGGTTTGGGCACATGGAGAGGATGAGTGAGGAAAGATTGACCAAGAGGATATATGTGTTGGAGGTGGAGGGAACAAGGAGAAGAGGGAGACCAAATTGGAGGTGGAAAGATTGAGTGAAAAAGATTTTGTGTGATCGGGGCCTGAACATGCAGGAGGGTGAAAGGAGGGCAAGGAATAGAGTGAATTGGAGCGATGTGGTATACCGGGGTTGACGTGCTGTCAGTGGATTGAAGCAAGGCATGTGAAGCGTCTGGGGTAAACCATGGAAAGCTGTGTAGGTATGTATATTTGCGTGTGTGAACGTATGTATATACATGTGTATGGGGGGGGTTGGGCCATTTCTTTTGTCTGTTTCCTTGTGCTACCTCGCAAACGCGGGAGACAGCGACAAAGTATAATAAAAAATAATAAAATAATATATATATATATATATATATATATATATATATATATATATATATATATATATATATATATCTACTATTTATATATATTTGTTATACTTTGTCGCTGTCTCCTGCGTTGGCGAGGTAAAGTAATGAAACAGACGAAAGAATGGCGTAACCCGCCCATAAACACATGAATATACATGAACGCCCACACGCGCACATATACATACCTATACATTTCAACGCATAAATACGTACACATACACAGACATATACTTATATACACATGTACATATTCATACATGCTGCCTTCATCCATTCTCGTCGTCACCCCGCCAAACATGAAATGACACCCCCCTACCCCCGCATGCGCGCGAGGTAGAGCTAGGAAAAGACTACAAATTCGTTCACATTCTGTCTCTAGCTAGCATGTATAATGCACCGAAACCACAGCTCCCTTTCGACATCCAATTCCCACAAAACTTTCCATGGTTTACCCCAGACGCTTCACATGCCCTGGTTCCATCCATTCCCAGCACGTGGACCCCTGTATACCACATCGTTCCAGTTCACTCCATTCCTTGCACGCCTTTCACCCTCCTGTATGTTCAGTCCCGATCGCTCAAAATAAATATAATATATATATGTATATATATATATATATATATATATATATATATATATATATATATATATATATATATATATAGGAGTGACTAAGAGAAATACTGAAGAGCTGGTTCGCTGACTGCATAGGCGTCCATAGTCCTCCTGATATTGAGCAACAGAGAGAGATAGGAGAGAGAGAGAGGACCCCACAATGAAGGACACAAACCCAATGAGACAAAAAATCTCCCACCACACAAACACTGTTATGCTACATACATTACCTGTCTCCAGCCCACCCGCCGCTTACTGGAAAATTTTTTCTTCCTCTCTCTCTCTCTCTCTCTCTCTCTCTCTCTCTCTCTCTCTCTCTCTCTCTCCTATCTCCCGACACAGTGTCCTGCGTACCAAATTGCAAATCGTTACACGAAGCGGACTTGGCTATACCCAGGAACGAATGACAGAGAATTATTAATGATGGTTTGGACGACTTGGCAACTGATAGCTTTAAGAGCTCAAACAGCACAGCAGCCGTTCCTTCTATTTCATCTCTCGGTGATTTAAAACTGTCAAAGAGTTGCAGATAACGGAATGAAATGTGCCCGATCCCGTTAGGATCCATTTTCCACTGGTAATTCATGCCGGCCGACGGTGATACAAAAGACAAACTAGAGGAAGTGGATAGCATATTCAGAATTCAATTTCACTCCTCCCCCTTGTGTTCAGAATAGGATTGAGAGAGAGAGAGAGAGAGAGAGAGAGAGAGAGAGAGAGAGAGAGAGAGAGAGAGAGAGAGAGAGAGAGAGAGAGAGAGATGAAAAAAAATCCTAAACGCAAGAAAAAGAAAGGAAAAATATAATATATGTATACTCCATGCTTTCAACACGGTTGCCCGTGGTTCCAGGAATTAGCATTTCATATATTCACAACTCTCGCCTCATTGACTCAGAACTGATACTCGGCGCAGTGAAAAGGGAAAGCTATTACATTTTTCAGTCCCCACTCCATCACGAGTAATGGTCGCCTCTCAAATTTCCATCCAAAATATTCCTCTCGGCGCCGCCATGGAAAATGAAACTGGAGACTGAAAGTGCAATCGTCGCAGTACGGAATGTGGAAGTAACAGCTGATCACATGTCCTGCTGTTGACACACCGATGTCATCGAACGTTCGGCCATTCAGGTGTGGGTGCTCTCCTCTAGGAGCTTGACCACAGGAAAGAGGTGTGTTGTCATGACCAGATCGCACGCTTGTGTAGAGAGACTAAAGCGTTGAGAAAGTGTCTTTTTAACGGCATAAGCAAGCTATTATCCTAATCAAGGCCATTGTATATATCTATCTATCTACCTACCTATCTATCTATATATCTATCTATCTATCTATCTATCTATCTTTATATATATATATATATATATATATATATATATATATATATATATATATATATATATATATATATATATATATATATATGAAACGAAACTCAAGTGTAAAGGGGGAGAGTGGTTTGGGAATGTCTTGGGAGTAAAGTCAGGGGTTAGTGAGAGGACAAGAGCAAGGGAAGGAGTAGCACTGAATCAGGAGTTGTGGGAGTATGTGATAGAGTGTAAGAAAGTAAATTCTAGATTGACATGGGTAAAACTGAAAGTTGATGGAGAGATATGGGTGATTATTGGTGCATATGCACCTGGGGATGAGAAGAAAGATCATGAGAGGCAAGTGTTTTGGGAGCAGCTGAATGAGTGTGTTAGTGGTTTTGATGCACAAGACCAGGTTATAGTGATGGGTGATTTGAATGCAAAGGTGAGTAATGTGGTAGTTGAGGGAATAATTGGTTGACATGGAGTGTTCAGTGTTGTAAATGAAAATGGTGAAGAGCTTGTAGATTTATGTGCTGAAAATAGACTGGTGATTGGGAATACCTGGTTTAAAAAGCGAGATATACATAAGTATACGTATGTAAGTAGGAGAGATGACCAGAGAGCGTTATTGGATAACGTGTTAAGTGATAGACGCACGAAAGAGAGACTTTTGGATGTCAATGTGCTGAGAGGTGCAACCGGAGGGATGTTTGATCATTACCTTGTGGAGGCGAAGGTAAAGAATTGTGGGGGTTTTCAAAAAAGAAGAGAGAATGTTGGGGTGAAGAGAGTGGTGAGAGTAATTGAGCATGGGAAGTAGACTTGCGTGAGGAAGTACCAGGAGAGACTGAGTAGAGAATGGAAAAAGGTGAGAACAAAGGATTTAAGGGGAGTGGGGGAGGAATGGGATGTATTTAGGAAAGCAGTGATGGCTTGCGCAAAAGATGCTTGTGGCATGAGAAGAGTGGGAGGTAGGTTGATTAGAAAAGGTAGTGAGTGGTGGGATGAAGAAATAAGATTATTAGTGAAAGAGAAGAGAGAGGCATTTGAAAGATTTTTTCAGGGAAAAAATGCAAATGAGTGGGATATGTATAAAAGAAAGAGGAAGAAGGTCAAGAGAAAGGTGCAAGAGGTGAAAAAGAGGGCAAATGAGAGTTGGGGTGAGAGACCATCATTAAATTTCAGGAAGAATAAAAAGATGTTTTGGAAGGAGGTAAAAAAAGTGCGTAAGACAAGGGAGAAAATGGGAACTTCAGTGAAGGGGGCTAATGGGGGGATGATAACAAGTACCGGTGACGTGAGAAGGAGATGGAGTGAGTATTTTGAAGGTTTGTTGAATGTGTTTGATGATAGAGTGGCAGATATAGGGTGTTTTGGTCGAGGTGGTGTGCAAAGTGAGAGGGTTAGGGAGAATGATTTGGTAAACAGAGAAGAGGTAGCAAAAGCTTTACGGAAGATGAAAGCCGGCAAGGCAGCAGGTTTGGATAGTATTGCAGTGGAATTTATCAAAAAAGAGGGTGACTCTATTGTTGACTGGTTGGTAAGGTTATTTAATGGATGTATGATTCATGGTGAGGTGCCTGAGGATTGGCGGAATGCTTGGATAGTGCAATTGTACAAAGGCAAAGGTGATAAGAGTGAGTGCTCAAATTAAAGAGGTATAAGTTTGTTGAGTATTCCTGGTAAATTATATGGGAGGATATTGATTGAGAGGGTGAAGGCATGTACAGAGCATCAGATTGGGGAAGAGCAGTGTGGTTTCAGAAGTGGTAGAGGATGTGTGGATCAGGTGTTTGCTTTGAAGAATGTATGTGAGAAATACTTAGAAAAACAAATGGATTTGTATGTAGCATTTATGGATCTAGATGAGGCATATGATTGAGTTGATAGAGATGCTCTGTGGAAGGTATTAAGAATATATGGTGTGGGAGGCAAGTTGTTAGAAGCAGTGAAAAGTTTTTATCGAGGATGTAAGGCATGTGTACGTGTAGGAAGAGAGGAAAGTGATTGGTTCTCAGTGAATGTAGGTTTGCGGCAGGGGTGTGTGATGTCTCCATGGTTGTCTAATTAGTTTATGGATAGGGTTGTTAGGGAGGTAAATGCAAGAGTTTTGGAAAGAGGGGCAAGTATGCAGTCTGTTGTGGATGAGAGAGCTTGGGAAGTGAGTCATTTGTTGTTCGCTGATGATACAGCGCTGGTGGCTGATTCATGTAAAAAACTGCAGAAGCTGGTGACTGAGTTTGGTAAAGTGTGTGAAAGAAGAAAGTTAAGAGTAAATGTGAATAAGAGCAAGGTTATTAGGTACAGTAGGGTTGAGGGTCAAGTCAATTGGGAGGTAAGTTTGAATGGAGAAAAACTGGAGGAAGTAAAGTGTTTTAGATATCTGGGAGTGGATCTG
This sequence comes from Panulirus ornatus, assembly GCF_036320965.1. Classification (NCBI taxonomy): domain Eukaryota; kingdom Metazoa; phylum Arthropoda; class Malacostraca; order Decapoda; family Palinuridae; genus Panulirus; species Panulirus ornatus. Next base: position 19,195,058 of record NC_092248.1, on the reverse strand, counting down.
GCAGCGGATGGAACCATGGAAGCAGAAGTGAATCATAGGGTGGGGGAGGGGGCGAAAATCCTGGGAGCCTTGAAGAATGTGTGGAAGTCGAGAACATTATCTCGGAAAGCAAAAATGGGTATGTTTGAAGGAATAGTGATTCCAACAATGTTGTATGGTTGCGAGGCGTGGACTATGGATAGAGTTGTGCGCAGGAGGGTGGATGTGCTGGAAATGAGATGTTTGAGGACAATATGTGGTGTGAGGTGGTTTGATCGAGTAAATAATGTAAGGGTAAGAGAGATGTGTGGAAATAAAAAGAGTGTGGTTGAGAGAGCAGAAGAGAGTGTTTTGAAATGGTTTGGTCACATGGAGAGAATGAGTGAGGAAAGATTGACCAAGAGGATATATGTGTCGGAGGTGGAGGGAACGAGGAGAAGTGGGAGACCAAATTGGAGGTGGATAGATGGAGTGAAAAAGATTTTGAGTGATCGGGGCCTGAACATGCAGGAGGGTGAAAGGCGTTCAAGGAATAGAGTGAATTGGAACGATGTGGTATACCGGGGTCGACGTGCTGTCAATGGATTGAACCAGGGCATGTGAAGCGTCTGGGGTAAACCATGGAAAGTTGTGTTGGGCCTGGATGTGGAAAGGGAGCTGTGGTTTCAATGCATTATTACATGACAACTAGAGACTGAGTGTGAACGAATGGGGCCTTTGTTTTCTATTCCTAGCGCTACCTCGCACACATGAGGGGCGAGGGGTTTGTTATTCCATGTGTGGCGAGGTGGCGATGGGAACAAATAAAGGCAGACAGTATGAATTATGTATATGTGTATATATGTATATGTCTGTGTGTGTATATATATGTGTACATTGAGTTGTATCGGTATGTATATTTGCGTGTGTGGACGTGTATGTATATAAATGTGTATGTGGGTGGGTTGAGCCATTCGTTCGTCTGTTTCCTTGCGCTACCTCGCTAACGCGGGAGACAGCGACAAAGCAAAACAATAATAAAAAGAATACTATATATATATATATATATATATATATATATATATATATATATATATATATATATATATTATCCCTGGGAATAGGGGATTAAGAATACTTCCCACGTATTCCCTGCGTGTCGTAGAAGGCGACTAAAACGGGAGGGAGCGGGGGGCTGGATATCCTCCCCTCTCGTTTTTTTTTTTTAATTTTCCAAAAGAAGGAACAAAGGGAGGCCAGTCCTTTGTTCTTAACGCTACCTCGCTAACGCGGGAAATGGCGAATAGTTTAAAAGAAAAGATATATATATATATATATATATATATATATATATATATATATATATATATATATATATATATATATATATGTATATTTTTTTTTTTTGGGGGGGGGGTTTGTCGCTGTCTCCCGCGTTTGCGAGGTAGCGCAAGGAAACAGACGATAGAAATGGCCCAACCCACCCCCATACACATGTATATACGTACGTCCACACACGCAAATATACATACCTACACAGCTTTCCATGGTTTACCCCAGAAGCTTCACATGCCCTGATTCAATCCACTGACAGCACATCAACTCCGGTATAACACATCGATCCAATTCACTCTATTCCTTGCCCTCCTTTCACCCTTCTGCATGTTCAGGACCCGATCACACAAAATCTTTTTCACTCCATCTTTCCACCTCCAATTTGGTCCCCCACTTCTACTCGTTCCCTCCACCTCCGACACATATATCCTCTTGGTCAATCTTTCCTCACTCATTCTCTCCATGTGCCCAAACCACTTTAAAACACCCTCTTCTGCTCTCTCAACCACGCTCTTTTTATTTCCACACATCTCTCTTACCCTTACGTTACTCACTCGATCAAACCACCTCACACCACACATTGTCCTTAAACATCTCATTTCCAGCACATCCATCCTCCTGCGCAGAACTCTATCCATAGCCCACGCCTCGCAACCATACAACATTGTCGGAACCACTATTCCTTCAAACATACCCATTTTTGCTTTCCGAGATAATGTCCTCGACTTCCACACATTCTTCAAGGCCCCCAGAATTTTCGCCCCCTCCCCCACCCTATGATCCACTTCCGCTTCCATGGTTCCATCCGCTGCCAGATCCACTCCCAGATATCTAAAACACTTCACTTCCTCCAGTTTTTCTCCATTCAAACTCACCTCCCAATTGACTTGACCCTCAACCCTACTGTACCTAATAACCTTGCTCTTATTCACATTTACTCTTAACTTTCTTCTTCCACACACTTTACCAAACTCAGTCACCAGCTTCTGCAGTTTCTCACATGAATCAGCCACCAGCCCTGTTTCATCAGCGAACAACAACTGACTCACTTCCCAAGCTCTCTCATCCCCAACAGACTTCATACTTGCCCCTCTTTCCAAAACTCTTGCATTTACCTCCCTAACAACCCCATCCATAAACAAATTAAACAACCATGGAGACATCACACACCCCTGCCGCAAACCTACATTCACTGAGAACCAATCACTTTCCTCTCTTCCTACACGTATATATATATATATATATATATATATATATATATATATATATATATATATATATATATATATATATATATATATATATATGTACATACTTTTTCATAATATTTGCCATTTCCCGCGCTAACGAGGTAGCGCTAAGGACAGAGGACTGAGCCTTTGAGGGAATATCCTCACTTGGCCCCCTTCCCTGTTCCTTCTTTTGGAAAATTGAAAACGAGACGGGAGGATTTCCAATCACCCGCTCCCTTCCCTTTTAGTCGCCTTCTACGACACGCGGGGAATACATGGGAAGTATTCTTTCTTTCCTGTCCCTAGGGATAACATACATATATATATATATTTATATATATACATATATATATATATATATATATATATATATATATATATATATATATATATATATATATATATGTACATAAGTATACTTATGTAAGTAGGAGAGATGGCCAGAGAGCGTTATTGGATTACGTGATAATTGACAGGTGTGCGAAAGAGAGACTTTTGGATGTTAATGTGCTGAGAGGTGCAACTGGAGGGATGTCTGGTCATTATCTTGTGGAGGCTAAGGTGAAGATTTGTATGGGTTTTCAGAAAAGAGTGAATGTTGGGGTGAAGAGGGTGGTGAGAGTAAGTGAGCTTGAGAAGGAGACCTGTGTGAGGAAGTACCAGGAGAGACTGAGTACAGAATGGAAAAAGGTGAGAAGAATGGAAGCAAGGGAGTTGGGGAGGAATGGGATGTATTTAGGGAATCAGTGATGGATTGCGCAAAAGATGCTTGTGGCATGAGAAGAGTGGGAGGTGGTTTGATTAGAAAGGGTAGTGAGTGGTGGGATGAAGAAGTAAGAGTATTAGTGAAAGAGAAGAGAGAGGCATATGGACGATTTTTGTAGGGAAAAATACAATTGAGTGGGAGATGTATAAAAGAAAGAGACAGGAGGTCAAGAGAAAGGTGCAAGAGGTGAAAAAAAGGGCAAATGAGAGTTGGGGTGAGAGAGTATCATTAAATTTTAGGGAGAATAAAAAGATGTTCTGGAAGGAGGTAAATAAAGTGCGTAAGACAAGGGAGCAAATGGGAACTTCAGTGAAGGGCGCAAATGGGGAGGTGATAACAAGTAGTGGTGATGTGAGTAGGAGATGGAGTGAGTATTTTGAAGGTTTGTTGAATGTGTTTGATGATAGAGTGGCAGATATAGGGTGTTTTGGTCGAGGTGGTGTGCAAAGTGAGAGGGTTAGGGGAAATGATTTGGTAAACAGAGAAGAGGTAGTGAAAGCTTTGCGGAAGATGAAAGCCGGCAAGGCAGCAGGTTTGGATGGTATTGCAGTGGAATTTATTAAAAAAGGGGGTGACTGTATTGTTGACTGGTTGGTAAGGTTATTTAATGTATGTATGACTCATGGTGAGGTGCCTGAGGATTGGCGGAATGCGTGCATAGTGCCATTGTACAAAGGCAAAGGGGATAAGAGTGAGTGCTCAAATTACAGAGGTATAAGTTTGTTGAGTATTCCTGGTAAATTATATGGAAGGGTATTGATTGAGAGGGTGAAGGCATGTACAGAGCATCAGATTGGGGAAGAGCAGTGTGGTTTCAGAAGTGGTAGAGGATGTGTGGATCAGGTGTTTGCTTTGAAGAATGTATGTGAGAAATACTTAGAAAAGCAAATGGATTTGTATGTAGCATTTATGGATCTGGAGAAGGCATATGATAGAGTTGATAGAGATGCTCTGTGGAAGGTATTAAGAATATATGGTGTGGGAGGAAAGTTGTTAGAATCAGTGAAAAGTTTTTATCGAGGATGTAAGGCATGTGTACGTGTAGGAAGGGAGGAAAGTGTTTGGTTCTCAGTGAATGTAGGTTTGCGGCAGGGGTGTGTGATGTCTCCATTTTTGTATAATTTGTTTATGGATGGGGTTGTTAGGGAGGTAAATGCAAGAGTTTTGGAAAGAGGGGCAAGTATGAAGTCTGTTGGGGATGAGAGAGCTTGGTAAGTAAGTCAGTTGTTGTTCGCTGATGATACAGCGCTGGTGGCTGATTCATGTGAGAAACTGCAGAAGCTGGTGACTGAGTTTGGTAAAGTGTGTGGAAGAAGAAAGTTAAGAGTAAATGTGAATAAGAGCAAGGTTATTAGGTACAGTAAGGTTGAGGGTCAAGTCAATTGGGAGGTGAGTTTGAATGAAGAAAAACTGGAGGAAGTGAAGTGTTTTAGATATCTGGGAGTGGATCTGGCAACGGATGGAACCATGGAAGAGGAAGTGGATCATAGGGTCGGGGAGGGGGCGAAAATCCTGGGGGCCTTGAAGAATGTGTGGAAGTCGAGAACATTATCTCGGAAAGCAAAAAGGGTATGTTTGAAGGAATAGTGGTTCCAACAATGTTGTATGGTTGCGAGGCGTGGACTATGGATAGAGTTGTGCGCAGGAGGTTGGATGTGCTGGAAATGAGATGTTTGAGGACAATGTGTGGTGTGAGGTGGTTTGATCGAGTGAGTAACGTAAGGGTAAGAGAGATGTGTGGAAATAAAAAGAGCGTGGTTGAGAGAGCAGAAGAGGGTGTTTTGAAGTGGTTTGGGCACATGGAGAGAATGAGTGAGGAAAGATTGACCAAGAGGATATATGTGTCGGAGGTGGAGGGAACGAGGAGAAGAGGGAGACCAAATTGGAGGTGGAAAGATGGATCGAAAAAGATTTTGTGTGATCGGGGCCTGAACATGCAGGAGGGTGAAAGGAGGGCAAGGAATAGAGTGAATTGCAGCGATGTGGTATACCGGGATTGACGTGCTGTCAGTGGATTGAATAAAGGTATGTGAAGCGTCTGGGGTAAACCATGGAAAGCTGTGTAGGTATGTAGATTTGCGTGTGTGGACGTATGTATATACATGTGTATGGTGGGGGGTTGGGCCATTTCTTTCGTCTGTTTCCTTGCGCTACCTCGCAAACGCGGGAGACAGCGACAAAGTATAAAAAGAAAAAAAAAAAAAAAAATATATATATATATATATATATATATATATATATATATATATATATATATATATATATTGATGAGTTTGAGAAGATATATTCTATTAGATCTAAGTTAAAGTAGCCTACATCTTTCATTGATAAATCCCTTAAGTTAGCAGAGAAATCATTTTATAGAGTTGAGCCCAAATCTCCCATTGACACCAAGAATCTTTTACTTTTCCCTTTTAATGATAATTTCATTTTACTTCCCATGCTGCTTAAATCCTTTAATGTAAATGTTACCTTCAGAAACAATAATACTATAAAGAATATCTTAAACAGGAATCCACCAAAAAATTCTCTTGGATGCATCTATAAAGTGCGATATAGAAATTGTGATAAGCTTTATGTTGGTAAGGATCTTTCTGTTAAACTTAAGCAACATGAATATAGTATAAGAAAGGGACAAGAATGAAATGCCTTCTTTAATCACGTTAAAATCTATGATTATTGTATTGACTGGAGTAATGCCATCTCAGTTATTAGATCTAATCCGTTTACCACGAGAAACATTATTGAATCTTCTACCATTAGATACATAAAGAATTATAATCTTAATATTAGTGATGGTCCATACAAATTAGATAACTTTATTGTTGATAGAATTTGTAAAATGATAAGTTTATTAACGCTCGTTGATTGTCTTGGACAATCACATGTTTACCAAATGGCGTCCTAGCTTCATCTCTTCGATGTATATCAACTAACTGTTATATTTCTCTCTTGTGTCTTCCCTGATGATGTGATTATTACACGAAAGAGCACTCGGGAGCTTATCGTGCTTCATTTTCCTTGTGGACCCATAAGAATATATATATATATATATATATATATATATATATATATATATATATATATATATATATATATATATATATATATATATATATATATATATATATATATATAGTAGTGGTGATGTGAGAAGGAGATGGAGTAAGTATTTTGAAGGTTTGTTGAATGTGTTTGATGATAGAGTGGCAGATATAGGGTGTTTTGGTCGAGGTGGTGTGCAAAGTGCGAGGGTTAGGGAAAATGATTTGGTAAACAGAGAAGAGGTAGTAAAAGCTTTGCGGAAGATGAAAGCCGGCAAGGCAGCAGGTTTGGATGGTATTGCAGTGGAATCTATTAAAAAAGGGGGTGACGGTATTGTTGACTGGTTGGTAAGGTTATTTAATGCATGTATGATTCATGGTGAGGTGCCTGAGGATTGGCGGAATGCGTGCATAGTGCCATTGTACAAAGGCAAAGGGGATAAGAGTGAGTGCTCAAATTACAGAGGTATAAGTTTGTTGAGTATTCCTGGCAAATTATATGGGAGGGTATTGATTGAGAGGGTGAAGGCATGTACCGAGCATCAGATTGGGGAGGAGCATTGTGGTTTCAGAAGTGGTAGAGGATGTGTGGATCAGGTGTTTGCTTTGAAGAATGTATGTGAGAAATACTTAGAAAAGCAAATGGATTTGTATGTAGCATTTATGAATCTGGAGAAGTCATATGATAGAGTTGATAGAGATGCTCTGTGGAAGGTATTAAGAATATATGGTGTGGGAGGCAAGTTGTTAGAAGCAGTGAAAAGTTTTTTATCGAGGATGTCAGGCATGTGTACGTGTAGGAAGAGAGGAAAGTGATTGGTTCTCAGTGAATGTAGGTTTGCGGCAGGGGTGTGTGATGTCTTCATGGTTGTTTAATTTGTTTATGGATAGGGTTGTTAGGGAGGTGAATGCAAGAGTTTTGGAAAGAGGGGCAAGTATGAAGTCTGTTGGGGATGAGAGAGCTTGGGAAGTGAGTCAGTTGTTGTTCGCTGATGATACAGCGCTGGTGGCTGATTCATGTGAGAAACTGCAGAAGCTGGTGACTGAGTTTGGTAAAGTATGTGAAAGAAGAAAGTTAAGAGTAAATGTGAATAAGAGCAAGGTTATTAGGTACAGTAGGGTTGAGGGTCAAGTCAATTGGGAGGTGAGTTTGAATGGAGAAAAACGGGAGGAAGTGAAGTGTTTTAGATATCTGGGAGTGGATCTGGCAGTGGATGGAAACATGGAAGCGGAAGTGGATCATAGGGTGGGGGAGGGGGCGAAAATTCTGGGAGCCTCGAAGAATGTGTGGAAGTCGAGAACATTATCTCGGAAAGCAAAAATGGGTATGTTTGAAGGAATAGTGGTTCCAACAATGTTGTATGGTTGCGAGGCGTGGACTATGGATAGAGTTGTGCGCAGGAGGATGGATGTGCTGGAAATGAGATGTTTGAGGACAATGTGTGGTGTGAGGTGGTTTGATCGAGTAAGTAACGTAAGGGTAAGAGAGATGTGTGGAAATAAAAAGAGCGTGGTTGAGAGAGCAGAAGAGGGTGTTTTGAAATGGTTTGGTCACATGGAGAGAATGAGGGAGGAAAGATTGACCAAGAGGATATATGTGTCGGAGGTGGAGGGAACGAGGAGAAGAGGGAGACCAAATTGGAGATGGAAAGATGGAGTGAAAAAGATTTTGTGTGATCGGGGCCTGAACATGCAGGAGGGTGAAAGGAGGGCAAGGAATAGAGTGAATTGGAGCGATGTGGTATACCGGGATTGACGTGCTGGCAGTGGATTGAATCAAGGCATGTGAAGCGTCTGGGGTAAACCATGGAAAGCTGTGTAGGTATGTATATTTGCGTGTGTGGACGTATGTATATACATGTGTATGGGGGTGGGTTGGGCCATTTCTTTCGTCTGTTTCCTTGCGCTACCTCGCAAACGCGGGAGACAGCGACATAGCAAAAAAAAAAAAGAAAAAAAAAATATATATATATATATGTATATATATATATATATATATATATATATATATATATATATATATATATATATATATATATATATATATACATATATGGTATGCAAAGTGAGAGGGTTAGGGAAAATGATTTGGTAAACAGAGAAGAGGTAGTAAAAGCTTTGCGGAAGATGAAAGCCGTCAAGGCAGCAGGTTTGGATGGTATTGCAGTGGAATTTATTAAAAAAGGGGGTGACTGTATTGTTGACTGGTTGGTAAGGTTATTTAATGTATGCATGACTCATGGTGAGGTGCCTGAGGATTGGCGGAATGCGTACATAGTGCCATTGTACAAAGGCAAAGGGGATAAGAGTGAGTGCTCAAATTACAGAGGTATAAGTTTGTTGAGTATTCCTGGTAAATTATATGGGAGGGTATTAATTGAGAGGGTGAAGGCATGTACAGAGCATCAGATTGGGGAAGAGCAGTGTGGTTTCAGAAGTGGTAGAGAATGTGTGGATCAGGTGTTTGCTTTGAAAAATGTATGTGAGAAATACTTAGAAAAGCAAATGGATTTGTATGTAGCATTTATGGATCTGGAGAAGTCATATGATAGAGTTGATAGAGATGCTCTGTGGAAGGTATTAAGAATATATGGTGTGGGAGGCAAGTTGTTAGAAGCAGTGAAAAGTTTTTATCGAGGATGTAAGGCATGTGTATGTGTAGGAAGAGAGGAGAGTGATTGGTTCTCAGTGAATGTAGGTTTGCGGCAGGGGTGTGTGATGTCTCCATGGTTGTTTAATTTGTTATTGGATAGGGATGTTAGGGAGGTGAATGCAAGAGTTTTGGAAAGAGGGGCAAGTATGAAGTCTGTTTGGGGATGAGAGAGCTTGGGAAGTGAGTCAGTTGTTGTTCGCTGATGATACAGCGCTGGTGTCTGATTCATGTGAGAAACTGCAGAAGCTGGTGACTGAGTTTGGTAAAGTGTGTGAAAGAAGAAAGTTAAGAGTAAATGTGAATAAGAGCAAGGTTATTAGGTACAGTAGGGTTGAGGGTCAAGTCAATTGGGAGGTGAGTTTGAATGGAGAAAAACTGGAGGAAGTGAAGTGTTTTAGATATCTGGGAGTGGATCTGGCAGCGGATGGAACCATGGAGGCGGAAGTGGATCATAGGGTGGAGGAGGGGGCGAAAATTCTGGGAGCCTTGAAGAATGTGTGGAAGTCGAGAACATTATCTCGGAAAGCAAAAATGGGTATGTTTGAAGGAATAGTGGTTCCAACAATGTTGTATGGTTGCGAGGCGTGGGCTATGTATAGAGTGGTGCGCAGGAGGATGGATGTGCTGGAAATGAGATGTTTGAGGACAATGTGTGGTGTGAGGTGGTTTGATCGAGTAAGTAACGTAAGGGTAAGAGAGATGTGTGGAAATAAAAAGAACGTGGTTGAGAAAGCAGAAGAGTGTGTTTTGAAATGGTTTGGGCACATGGAGAGAATGAGTGAGGAAAGATTGACCAAGAGGATATATGTGTCGGAGGTGGAGGGAACGAGGAGAAGAGGGAGACCAAATTGGAGGTGGAAAGATGGATTGAAAAAGATTTTGTGTGATCGGGGCCTGAACATGCAGGAGGGTGAAAGGAGGGCAAGGAATAGAGTGAATTGGAGCGATGTGGTATACCGGGGTTGACGTGCTGTCAGTGGATTGAATCAAGGCATGTGAAGCGTCTGGGGTAAACCATGGAAAGCTGTGTAGTTATGTAGATTTGCGTTTGTGGACGTATGTATATACATGTGTATGGGGGGGGGGTTGGGCCATTTCTTTCGTCTGTTTTCTTGCGCTACCTCGCAAACGCGGGAGACAGCGACAAAGTATAAATAAAAAAAAAAAAAATATATATATATATATATATATATATATATATATATATATATTGATGACGAGTTTGAGAAGATATATTCTATTAGATCTAAGTTAAAGTAGCCTACATCTTTCATTGATAAATCCCTTAAGTTATCAGAGAAATCATTTTATAGAGTTGAGCCCACACCTCCCATTGACACCAAGAATCTTTTACTTTTCCCTTTTAATGATAATTTCATTTTACTTCCCATGCTGCTTAAATCCTTTAATGTAAATGTTACCTTCAGAAACAATAATACTATAAAGAATATCTTAATCAGGAATCCACCAAAAAATTCTCTTGGATGCATCTATAAAGTGCGATATAGAAATTGTGATAAGCTTTATGTTGGTAAGGATCTTTCTGTTAAATTTAAGCAACATGAATATAGTATAAGAAAGAGACAAGAATGAAATGCCTTCTTTAATCACGTTAAAATCTATGATTATTGTATTGACTGGAGTAATGCCATCTCAGTTATTAGATCTAATCCGTTTACCAAGAGAAACATTATTGAATCTTCTACCATTAGATACATAAAGAATTATAATCTTAATATTAGTGATGGTCCATACAAATTAGATAACTTTATTGTTGATAGAATTTGTAAAATGATAAGTTTATTAACGCTCGTTGATTGTCTTGGACAATCACATGTTTACCAAATGGCGTCCTAGCTTCATCTCTTCGATGTATATCAACTAACTGTTATATTTCTCTCTTGTGTCTTCCCTGATGATGTGATTATTACACGAAAGAGCACTCGGGAGCTTATCATGCTTCATTTTCCCTGTGGACCCAAAAGAATATATATATATATATATATATATATATATATATATATATATATATATATATATATATATATATATATATATATATATATATAGTAGTGGTGATGTGAGAAGGAGATGGAATGAGTATTTTGAAGGTTTGTTGAATGTGTTTGATGATAGAGTGGCAGATATAGGGTGTTTTGGTCGAGGTGGTGTGCAAAGTGCGAGGGTTAGGGAAAATGATTTGGTAAACAGAGAAGAGGTAGTAAAAGCTTTGCGGAAGATGAAAGCCGGCAAGGCAGCAGGTTTGGATGGTATTGCAGTGGAATCTATTAGAAAAGGGGGTGACTGTATTGTTGACTGGTTGGTAAGGTTATTTAATGTATGTATGATTCATGGTGAGGTGCCTGAGGATTGGCGGAATGCGTGCATAGTGCCATTGTACAAAGGCAAAGGGGATAAGAGTGAGTGCTCAAATTACAGAGGTATAAGTTTGTTGAGTATTCCTGGCAAATTATATGGGAGGGTATTGATTGAGAGGGTGAAGGCATGTACAGAGCATCAGATTGGGGAGGAGCAGTGTGTTTTCAGAAGTGGTAGAGGATGTGTGGATCAGGTGTTTGCTTTGAAGAATGTATGTGAGAAATACATGGAAAAGCAAATGGATTTGTATGTAGCATTTATGGATCTGGAGAGGAAATATGATAGAGTTGATAGAGATGCTCTGTGGAAGGTATTAAGAATATATGGTGTGGGAGGCAAGTTGTTAGAAGCAGTGAAAAGTTTTTATCGAGGATGTCAGGCATGTGTACGTGTAGGAAGGGAGGAAAGTGATTGGTTCTCAGTGAATGTAGGTTTGCGGCAGGGGTGTGTGATGTCTTCATGGTTGTTTAATTTGTTTATGGATGGGGTTGTTAGGGAGGTGAATGCAAGAGTTTTGGAAAGAGGGGCAAGTATGAAGTCTGTTGGGGATGAGAGAGCTTGGGAAGTGAGTCAGTTGTTGTTCGCTGATGATACAGCGCTGGTGGCTGATTCATGTGAGAAACTGCAGAAGCTGGTGACTGAGTTTGGTAAAGTATGTGAAAGAAGAAAGTTAAGAGTAAATGTGAATAAGAGCAAGGTTATTAGGTACAGTAGGGTTGAGGGTCAAGTCAATTGGGAGGTGAGTTTGAATGGAGAAAAACTGGAGGAAGTGAAGTGTTTTAGATATCTGGGAGTGGATCTGGCAGTGGATGGAAACATGGAAGCGGAAGTGGATCATAGGGTGGGGGAGGGGGCGAAAATTCTGGGAGCCTTGAAGAATGTGTGGAAGTCGAGAACATTATCTCGGAAAGCAAAAATGGGTATGTTTGAAGGAATAGTGGTTCCAACAATGTTGTATGGTTGCGAGGCGTGGACTATGGATAGAGTTGTGCGCAGGAGGATGGATGTGCTGGAAATGAGATGTTTAAGGACAATGTGTGGTGTGAGGTGGTTTGATCGAGTAAGTAACGTAAGGGTAAGAGAGATGTGTGGAAATAAAAAGAGCGTGGTTGAGAGAGCAGAAGAGGGTGTTTTGAAATGGTTTGGTCACATGGAGAGAATGAGTGAGGAAAGATTGACCAAGAGGATATATGTGTCGGAGGTGGAGGGAACGAGGAGAAGAGGGAGACCAAATTGGAGATGGAAAGATGGAGTGAAAAAGATTTTGTGTGATCGGGGCCTAAACATGCAGGAGGGTGAAAGGAGGGCAAAGAATAGAGTGAATTGGAGCGATGTGGTATACCGGGATTGACGTGCTGGCAGTGGATTGAATCAAGGCATGTGAAGCGTCTGGGGTAAACCATGGAAAGCTGTGTAGGTATGTATATTTGCGTGTGTGGACGTATGTATATACATGTGTATGGGGGCGGGTTGGGCCATTTCTTTCGTCTGTTTCCTTGCGCTACCTCGCAAACGCGGGAGACAGCGAGAAAGCAAAAAAAAAAAGAAAAAAAAAAAAAAAAAATATATATATATATATATATATATATATATATATATATATATATATATATATATATATATATATATATACATATATGGTATGCAAAGTGAGAGGGTTAGGGAAAATGATTTCGTAAACAGAGAAGAGGTAGTAAAAGCTTTGCGGAAGATGAAAGCCGGCAAGGCAGCAGGTTTGGATAGTATTGCAGTGGAATTTATTAAAAAAGGGGGTGACTGTATTGTTGACTGGTTGGTAAGGTTATTTAATGTATGCATGACTCATGGTGAGGTGCCTGAGGATTGGCGGAATGCGTACATAGTGCCATTGTACAAAGGCAAAGGGGATAAGAGTGAGTGCTCAAATTACAGAGGTATAAGTTTGTTGAGTATTCCTGGTAAATTATATGGGAGGGTATTGATTGAGAGGGTGAAGGCATGTACAGAGCATCAGATTGGGGAAGAGCAGTGTGGTTTCAGAAGTGGTAGAGAATGTGTGGATCAGGTGTTTGCTTTGAAGAATGTATGTGAGAAATACTTAGAAAAGCAAATGGATTTGTATGTAGCATTTATGGATCTGGAGAAGGCATATGATAGAGTTGATAGAGATGCTCTCTGGACGGTATTAAGAATATATGGTGTGGGAGGCAAGTTGTTAGAAGCAGTGAAAAGTTTTTATCGAGGATGTAAGGCATGTGTACGTGTAGGAAGAGAGGAGAGTGATTGGTTCTCAGTGAATGTAGGTTTGCGGCAGGGGTGTGTGATGTCTCCATGGTTGTTTAATTTGTTTTTCGATAGGGATGGTAGGGAGGTGAATGCAAGAGTTTTGGAAAAAGGGGCAAGTATGAAGTCTGTTTGGGGATGAGAGAGCTTGGGAAGTGAGTCAGTTGTTGTTCGCTGACGATACAGCGCTGGTGTCTGATTCATGTGAGAAACTGCAGAAGCTGGTGACTGAGTTTGGTAACGTGTGTGACAGAAGAAAGTTAAGAGTAAATGTGAATAAGAGCAAGGTTATTAGGTACAGTAGGGTTGAGGGTCAAGTTAATTGGGAGGTGAGTTTGAATGGAGAAAAACTGGAGGAAGTGAAGTGTTTTAGATATCTGGGAGTGGATCTGGCAGCGGATGGAACCATGGAGGCGGAAGTGGATCATAGGGTGGAGGAGGGGGCGAAAATTCTGGGAGCCTTGAAGAATGTGTGGAAGTTGAGAACATTATCTCGGAAAGCAAAAATGGGTATGTTTGAAGGAATAGTGGTTCCAACAATGTTGTATGGTTGCGAGGCGTGGGCTATGGATAGAGTTGTGCGCAGGAGGATGGATGTGCTGGAAATGAGATGTTTGAGGACAATGTGTGGTGTGAGGTGGTTTGATCGAGTAAGTAACGTAAGGGTAAGAGAGATGTGTGGAAATAAAAAGAACGTGGTTGAGAGAGCAGAAGAGGGTGTTTTGAAATGGTTTGGTCACATGGAGAGAATGAGTGAGGAAAGATTGACCAAGAGGATATATGTGTCGGAGGTGGAGGGAACGAGGAGAAGAGGGAGACCAAATTGGAGGTGGAAAGATGGAGTGAAAAAGATTTTGTGTGATCGGGGCTGAACATGCAGGAGGGTGAAAGGAGGGCAAGGAATTGAGTGAATTGGAGCGATGTGGTATACCCGGGTTGACGTGCTGTCAGTGGATTGAATAAAGGTATGTGAAGCGTCTGGGGTAAACCATGGAAGCTGTGTGGGTATTAGATTTGCGTGTGTGGACGTATGTATATACATGTGTATGGGGGGGGGGTTGGGGCCCATTTCTTTCGTCTGTTTCCTTGCGCTACCTCGCAAACGCGGAGACAGCGAAAAAGTATAAAAGAAAAAAAAAAAAAAAAATATATATATATAATATAAAAATATATAAATATATATATTATATATATATATTTATGAGAGTTTGAAAAAGATATATTCTATTAGATTCTAGTTTAAGTAGCTACTTTCTTTCTTTTGTAAACCCCTTAAAGTTAGAGAGAAATATTTTATAGAGTTGAGCCCAAATCTCCCATTGACACCAAGAATCTTTTACTTTTCCCTTTTAATGATAATTTCATTTTACTTCCCATGCTGGGTTAAATCCTTTAATGTAAATGTTACCTTCAGAAACAATAATACTATAAAGAATATCTTAAACAGGAATCCACCAAAAAATTTCTCTTGGATGCAATCATAAAGTGCGATATAGAAATTGTGATAAGCTTTATGTTGGTAAGGATCTTTCTGTTAAATTAAGCAACATGAATATAGTATAAGAAAGGGACAAGAATGAAATGCCTTCTTTAATCACGTTAAATCTATGATTATTGTATTTACTGGAGTAATGCCATCTCAGTTATTAGATCTAATCCGTTTACCACAGAAACATTATTGAATCTTCTACCATTAGATACATAAAGAATTATAATCTTAATATTAGTGATGGTCCATACAAATTAGATAACTTATTGTTGATAGAATTTGTAAAATGATAAGTTTAATTAACGCTCGTTTATTGTCTTGGACAATCACATGTTTACCAAATGGCGTCCTAGCTTCATCTTTTTCGATGTATATCAACTAACTGTTATATTTCTCTCTTGTGTCTTCCCTGATGATGTGATTATTACACGAAAGAGCACTCGGGGAGCTTATCGGTGCTTCATTTTCCTTGTGGACCCATAAGAATATATTATATAATATAATATATATATATATATATTTTATATATTATATTATATATATATATATATATTTTATATATATATAATATTATTATATATAGTAGTGGTGATGTGTGAGAAGGAGATGGAGTAAGTATTTTGAGGTTTGTTATGTGTTGATGATAGAGTGGCAGATATAGGGTGTTTTGGGGGGGGTGTGCAAAGTGCGAGGGTTAGGGAAATGATTTGGTAAACAGAGAAGAGGTGTAAAAGCTTTGCGGAAGGAAGCCGGCAAGGCAGAAAGGTTTGGATGGTTTTTGCAGTGGAATCTATTAAAAAAGGGGTGACGGTATTGTTGACTGGTTGGTAAGGTTATTTAATGCATGTATGATTTATGTGAGGGGCCTGAGGATTGGCGGAATGCGTGCATAGTGCCATTGTACAAAGGCAAAGGGGAAAAGAGTGAGTGCTCAAATTACAGAGGTATAAGTTTGTTGAGTATTCCTGGGAAATTATATGGGAGGGTTTTTGATTGAGAGGGTGAAGGCATGTACGAGCATCAGATTGGGGAGGAGCATTGTGGTTTCAGAAGTGGTAGAGGATGTGTGGATCAGGTGTTTGCTTGAAGAATGTATGTGAGAAATACTTAGAAAAGCAAATGGATTTGTATGTAGCATTTATGAATCTGGAGAAGTCATATGATAGAGTTGATAGAGATGCTCTGTGGAAGGTATTAAGAATATATGGTGTGGGAGGCAAGTTGTTAGAAGCAGTGAAAAGTTTTTTTTCGAGGATGTCAGGCATGTGTACGTGTAGGAAGAGAGGAAAGTGTTTGGTTCTCAGTGAATGTAGGTTTGCGGCAGGGGTGTGTGATGTCTTCATGGTTGTTTAATTTGTTTATGGATAGGGTTTTTAGGGAGGTGAATGCAAGAGTTTTGGAAAGAGGGGCAAGTATGAAGTCTGTTGGGGATGAGAGAAGCTTGGAATGAGTCAGTTGTTGTTCGCTGATGATACAGCGCTGGTGGCTGATTCATGTGAGAAACTGCAGAAGCTGGTGACTGAGTTTGGTAAAGTGTGTGGAAGAAGAAAGTTAAGAGTAAATGTGAATAAGAGCAAGGTTATTAGGTACAGTAGGGTTGAGGGTCAAGTCAATTGGGAGGTGAGTTTGAATGGAGAAAAACTGGAGGAAGTGAAGTGTTTTAGATATCTGGGAGTGGATCTGGCAGCGGATGGAACCATGGAAGCGGAAGTGGATCATAGGGTGGGGGAGGGGGCGAAAATTCTGGGAGCCTTGAAGAATGTGTGGAAGTCGAGAACATTATCTCGGAAAGCAAAAATGGGTATGTTTGAAGGAATAGTGGTTCCAACAATGTTGTATGGTTGCGAGGCGTGGGCTATGGATAGAGTTGTGCGCAGGAGGATGGATGTGCTGGAAATGAGATGTTTGAGGACAATGTGTGGTGTGAGGTGGTTTGATCGAGTAAGTAACGTAAGGGTAAGAGAGATGTGTGGAAATAAAAAGAGCGTGGTTGAGAGAGCAGAAGAGGGTGTTTTGAAATGGTTTGGGCACATGGAGAGAATGAGTGAGGAAAGATTGACCAAGAGGATATATGTGTCGGAGGTGGAGGGAACGAGGAGAAGAGGGAGACCAAATTGGAGGTGGAAAGATGGAGTGAAAAAGATTTTGTGTGATCGGGGCCTGAACATGCAGGAGGGTGAAAGGAGGGCAAGGAATAGAGTGAATTGGAGCGATGTGGTATACCGGGGTTGACGTGCTGTCAGTGGATTGAATCAAGGCATGTGAAGCGTCTGGGGTAAACCATGGAAAGCTGTGTAGGTATGTATATTTGCGTGTGTGGACGTATGTATATACTTGTGTATGGGGGGGGGGTTGGGCCATTTCTTTCGTCTGTTTCCTTGCGCTACCTCGCAAACGCGGGAGACAGCGACAAAGCAAAAAAAAAAAAAAAAAAAAAAATATATATATATATATATATATATATATATATATATATTATATATATAATATATATATTATATAATATATATATATACATATTTTGGTATGCAAAGTGAGAGGGTTAGGGAAAATGATTTGGTAAACAGAGAAGAGTAGTAAAAGCTTTGGGGAAAGATGAAAGCCGTCAAGGCAGCAGGTTTGGATGGTATTGCAGTGGAATTTTTTAAAAAAAGGGGGGGGGACTGTATTTTTTGACTGGTTGGTAAGGTTTTAATGTATGCATGACTCATGGTGAGGTGCCCCGAGGATTGGGGGAATGCGTACATAGTGCCATTTTACAAGGCAAAGGGGGTAAGAGTGAGTGCTCAAATTACAGAGGTATAAGTTTGTTGAGTATTCATGGTAAATTATATGGGAGGGTAATTAATTGAGGGGTGAAGGCATGTACAGAGCATCAGATTGGGGAAGAGCAGTGTGGTTTCAGAAGTGGTTTGAGAATGTGTGGATCAGGTGTTTGCTTTGAAAAATGTATGTGAGAAATACTTAGAAAAGCAAATGGATTTGTATGTAGCATTTATGGATCTGGAGAAGGCATATGATAGAGTTGATAGAGATGCTCTGTGGAAGGTATTAAGAATATATGGTGTGGGAGGCAAGTTGTTAGAAGCAGTGAAAAGTTTTTATCGAGGATGTAAGGCATGTGTACGTGTAGGAAGAGAGGAAAGTGATTGGTTCTCAGTGAATGTAGGTTTGCGGCAGGGGTGTGTGATGTCTCCATGGTTGTTTAATTTGTTTATGGATGGGGTTGTTAGGGAGGTGAATGCAAGAGTTTTGGAAAGAGGGGCAAGTATGAAGTCTGTTGGGGATGAGAGAGCTTGGGAAGTGAGTCAGTTGTTGTTCGCTGATGATACAGCGCTGGTGGCTGATTCATGTGAGAAACTGCAGAAGCTGGTGACTGAGTTTGGTAAAGTGTGTGGAAGAAGAAAGTTAAGAGTAAATGTGAATAAGAGCAAGGTTATTAGGTACAGTAGGGTTGAGGGTCAAGTCAATTGGGAGGTGAGTTTGAATGGAGAAAAACTGGAGGAAGTGAAGTGTTTTAGATATCTGGGAGTGGATCTGGCAGCGGATGGAACCATGGAAGCGGAAGTGGATCATAGGGTGGGGGAGGGGGCGAAAATTCTGGGAGCCTTGAAGAATGTGTGGAAGTCGAGAACATTATCTCGGAAAGCAAAAATGGGTATGTTTGAAGGAATAGTGGTTCCAACAATGTTGTATGGTTGCGAGGCGTGGGCTATGGATAGAGTTGTGCGCAGGAGGATGGATGTGCTGGAAATGAGATGTTTGAGGACAATGTGTGGTGTGAGGTGGTTTGATCGAGTAAGTAACGTAAGGGTAAGAGAGATGTGTGGAAATAAAAAGAGCGTGGTTGAGAGAGCAGAAGAGGGTGTTTTGAAATGGTTTGGGCACATGGAGAGAATGAGTGAGGAAAGATTGACCAAGAGGATATATGTGTCGGAGGTGGAGGGAACGAGGAGAAGAGGGAGACCAAATTGGAGGTGGAAAGATGGATTGAAAAAGATTTTTTTGTGATGGGGGCCCTAACATGCGGGGAGGTGAAAGGAGGGCAAGGAATAGAGTGAATTGGAGCGATGTGGTATACCGGGGTTGACGTTGCTGTCAGTGGATTGAATAAAGGCATGTGAAGCGTCTGGGGTAACATGGAAAGCTGTGTAGTTATGTAGATTTGCGTTTGTGGACGTATGTATATACATGTGTATGGGGGGGGGGGTTGGGCCATTTCTTTCGTCTGTTTTCTTGCGCTACCTCGCAAACGCGGGAGACGCGACAAAGTATAAATAAAAAAAAAAAAAATATATATATATATATATATATATATATATATATATATATATTGATGACGAGGTTTGAGAAGATATATTCTATTAGATCTAAGTAAAGTACCTACATCTTTCATTGATAAATCCCTTAAGTTATCAGAGAAATCATTTTATAGATTGAGCCCACACCTCCCATTGACACCAAGAATCTTTTACTTTTCCCTTTTAATGATAATTTTCATTTTACTTCCCATGCTGTTTAAATCCTTTAATGTAAAGTTACCTTCAGAAACAATAATACTATAAAGAAATCTTAATCAGGAATCCACCAAAAAATTCTCTTGGATGCATTATAAAGTGCGATATGGGAAATTGTGATAAGCTTTATGTTGGTAAGGATCTTTCTGTTAAATTTAAGCAACATGAAATAGTATAAGAAAGAGACAAGAATGAAATGCCTTCTTTAATCACGTTAAAATCTATGATTATTGTATTGACTGGAGTAATGCCATCTCGTTATTAGATCTAATCCGTTTACCAAGAGAAACATTATTGAATCTTCTACCATTAGATACATAAAGAATTATAATCTTAATATTAGTGATGGTCCATACAAATTAGATACTTTATTGTTGATAGAATTTGTAAAATGATAAGTTTATTAACGCTCGTTGATTGTCTTGGACAATCACATGTTTCCCAAATGGCGTCCTAGCTTCATCTCTTCGATGTATATCAACTAACTGTTATATTTCTCTCTTGTGTCTTCCCTGATGATTGATATTACACGAAAGAGCATCGGGAGCTTATCATGCTTCATTTTCCCTGTGGCCCCAAAGAATATTATATTATATATATATATATATATATATATATATATATTATATATATATATATATATATATATTTTATATATATATAGTAGTGGTGATGTGAGAAGGAGATGGAATGGAGTATTTTGAAGGTTTGTTGAATGTGTTTGATGATAGAGTGGCAGATATAGGGTGTTTTGGTCGAGGTGGTGTGCAAAGTGCGAGGGTTAGGGAAAATGATTTGGTAAACAGAGAAGAGGTAGTAAAAGCTTTGCGGAAGATGAAAGCGGCAAGGCAGCAGGTTTGGATGGTATTTCAGTGGAATCTATTAGAAAAGGGGGTGACTGTATTGTTGACTGGTTGGTAAGGTTATTTAATGTATGGTATGACTCATGGTGAGGTGCCTGAGGATTGGCGGAATGCGTGCATAGTGCCATTGTACAAAGGCAAAGGGGATAAGAGTGAGTGCTCAAATTACAGAGGTATAAATTTGTTGAGTATTCCTGGTAAATTATATGGGAGGGTATTGATTGAGAGGGTGAAGGCATGTACAGAGCATCAGATTGGGGAAGAGCAGTGTGGTTTCAGAAGTGGTAGAGAATGTGTGGATCAGCTGTTTGCTTTGAAGAATGTATGTGAGAAATACTTAGAAAAGCAAATGGATTTGTATGTAGCATTTATGGATCTGGAGAAGGCATATGATAGAGTTGATAGAGATGCTCTGTGGAAGGTATTAAGAATATATGGTGTGGGAGGCAAGTTGTTAGAAGCAGTGAAAAGTTTTTATCGAGGATGTAAGGCATGTGTACGTGTAGGAAGAGAGGAAAGTGATTGGTTCTCAGTGAATGTAGGTTTGCGGCAGGGGTGTGTGATGTCTCCATGGTTGTTTAATTTGTTTATGGATGGGGATGTTAGGGAGGTGAATGCAAGAGTTTTGGAAAGAGGGGCAAGTATGAAGTCTGTTTGGGGATGAGAGAGCTTGGGAAGTGAGTCAGTTGTTGTTCGCTGATGATACAGCGCTGGTGGCTGATTCATGTAAGAAACTGCAGAAGCTGGTGACTGAGTTTGGTAAAGTGTGTGAAAGAAAAAAGTTAAGAGTAAATGTGAATAAGAGCAAGGTTATTAGGTACAGTAGGGTTGAGGGTCAAGTCAATTGGGAGGTGAGTTTGAATGGAGAAAAACTGGAGGAAGTGAAGTGTTTTAGATATCTGGGAGTGGATCTGGCAGCGGATGGAACCATGGAAGCGGAAGTGGATCATAGGGTGGGGGAGGGGGCGAAAATTCTGGGAGCCTTGAAGAATGTGTGGAAGTCGAGAACATTATCTCGGAAAGCACAAATGGGTATGTTTGAAGGAATAGTGGTTCCAACAATGTTGTATGGTTGCGAGGCGTGGGCTATGGATAGAGTGGTGCGCAGGAGGATGGATGTGCTGGAAATGAGATGTTCGAGGACAATGTGTGGTGTGAGGTGGTTTGATCGAGTAAGTAACGTAAGGGTAAGAGAGATGTGTGGAAATAAAAAGAACGTGGTTGAGAGAGCAGAAGAGGGTGTTTTGAAATGGTTTGGGCACATGGAGAGAATGAGTGAGGAAAGATTGACCAAGAGGATATATGTGTCGGAGGTGGAGGGAACGAGGAGAAGAGGGAGACCAAATTGGAGGTGGAAAGATGGAGTGAAAAAGATTTTGTGTGATCGGGGCCTGAACATGCAGGAGGGTGAAAGGAGGGCAAGGAATAGAGTGAATTGGAGCGATGTGGTATACCGGGGTTGACGTGCTGTCAGTGGATTGAATCAGGGCATGTGAAGCGTCTGGGGTAAACCATGGAAAGCTGTGTAGGTATGTATAATTGCGTGTGTGGACGTATGTATATACATGTGTATGGGGGTGGGTTGGGCCATTTCTTTCGTCTGTTTCCTTGCGCTACCTCGCAAATGCGGGAGACAGCGACAAAGCAAAAAAATAAAAAAAAAAAAATATATATACATATATATATATATATATATATATATATATATATATATATATATATATATGTATATATGTGTGTGTGTGTGTGTGTGTGTGTGTGTGTGTGTGTGTGTGTGTATTTAACCTAATCTAAGCCAGTTAAGCATTTTATCGGCCAACTCATAAGGGAAGATAAACGCTTGGGATGACTAGGGACCGACTGCAGCAACCTGGTTTCGAACCTATGTGCCCGACCCCGGGCGGCCCATGAATACGTCTCGAGTCAGCAGCGATAACCGCTTGAAATGTGAAGTTGGGGAGATGAAAACTGAGTGTCTTTCATCTAAGCCTAGAAGAGTGTTTCCAGACCTATAATGATGCAGTTTTCATTTCCAGTTCGGAAATATGTTGATGAATCTAATATGATTTATTTTGACGTATTATTTCCTTAGATAAAACCTTTTATGGTAACCTAGAATATGTTCAGAGTGATCCTAGGTGCGCGACGTATGTGGCCACGATCACCCATGGATATAGGGAATGGCGTTGTATGTGCACCAGGAAAGGTGTTCAGGTCTTTGAAGAATATTTTCATTAACTTTGGTCTTGAAGCTGTTTGGGAATTAACAATGAATGAACAGAAAAGGGGGAATAAGGTGAAATGGGTCGGGAAGGATGTGATTACTGCCTCTAACTTAGAAATACAAATTCAACGGACAATGATTTACTATCACCATTACATTTCGTTATGGAGATGCCCATTGTACTGGAGGGATTGCGTGATATCGTCCAAGTGCCGGAAGAGGATCAAATAGCGACGCCATTGGTATGACATAGTGAAAGAGGAATGGATTCCACTGGTGTTCAGGACGACAGAACATTGCAGAGAGCATCAATAACGAATCTTAGTTTGGAATACTGCATCTATAGCAACATACGGTCTAAGGTAAAGATCGCGCATTCTTATGTCCACACATACTTACGCAAGTACATCCTCAAGCTTAGGTATACGCTCACACATGCGCCCACGGATACTCAAGCCTACACATACGACCACACATACTCCGTCACAAACTCAAGCCTGCACATACTTACATACGCTCACAGGTACTCAAGGATACAAATACTCATACACACATATTCAAACCTACACATACTCAAGAGTACATATATCTATAACCTCACATATACTTTCCTACATGTACTTATCCCCACATGTACACAGGCCTACATGCCATCATACTTCAGGTCAACACATAATCATGCCCCGATACGGCAAACCATCGATTTTAGGAACTAATAGGATGGAACAGCGGTCCGTCAACGCCAACTATCCGTTAATTCGCATATATTTCAACACACACTAAATACAAATATATAGTGCATACATAGCGCAGTATAATGTATAACTACCATCAAATAAATGAAGTTATAGAATACATTATCATGACAATAGATACTATACTGCATACCGTTTTGATGAACTCACCTGTTGTATCTGGAAACTCTTGATAAAACTGTAGATCACATGGTGTAGTACTGAGGCGACGCGCAACAGACACGCAACACTTGAGTTTCTTACTCAGGTCTCATTTCTGATTTAATCCCAGATCTACACGACGTCTTTTCTCACTACCCGCAGGACACAAATGGCTATCACAGATACACAGTGTGTGCGAGAAAGAACGCCAGGAATACTTGCTTATGTAGCGCAAACGTGACACTCAACTACACACAAGACGATAACAATGGTTCCGCGTAAGCACATGTAAACAAACTGGGTTAGTCAGTCAGTCAGGCTCGGGTGTCCGGGTATGTCACATGCAGCCACCACGCATGCGTCGACCAGAGGCTAGTCTGTTATTTCCTAAGTCCGTAGAGTTTTTGGGTCTGTTTGAAAGAAGGCTTACTTTACATCTAATCCCCTTCATGTGCACATGTATACGTCCTATCCTACTCGTATACACACACACACACATACACAGACACACACACACACACACACACGTCTATAGAATACTTTCACCCTCACATTTTAAGGTCTGGATAGAAACTCATGTCAGTCTCCGCGTGCTCAGATCTACATATTCGCATATGCACCTCATACGTACTTCCACATCGTTCATACATACTACTACATATCCTGGGCACTCACTGGATACTGATGTCCACAAACTCCCATTCACGTGTATTCAACTTACCATTACTCACTCACGATCGCATATCACATATGCGACCAAACACATTCGCTCACATACACTGACTTGCAAACCATTCACTCTTCCTCACATACACATAGCCTCAAACGTTTAGACGTACTCACAGAACTACAATTTCTTATGTAATTCAGACGAAGAGACGTCCCAAGGGGAACCATATCTTTAAGAGGAAGACAATAACTATGGTCACGACTCCAAATAGCACTTCTCTTCCAAATATGTTGACGTATAATCATGTCATCACCAAGGACTAAACAAAGAAATAGTAGATTTTTTTTTAAAATCCTATATAATGAAAAGTTATTCATGCAAGACACTAAAACTTGTCTCTAAAAATCGGGATAAGAAGACGTCAAAAACATGGTCTTAACTAATTAGGGTTTCACTGTCCTTACATGAAATTAATTTCATCATTCTCAAATTATCAAGAAAGCATCTGCTAGTTACTTCATAATTATCCCAAACTGGGAGGACATTGCACAACTCAGAGCGATCTCTCAACTGTTGAGTGAGGCAGGACGCACAGCCTACAACCAGTCCTTCTCGACTGACCCAAGTGATCATTCGACTGTTTCGAAGCCTCGCATGGTGCCACCGACGTACCCAAGAGCTAGATTACTTGTGTTTCCACGCCTCGTTTGGTGCTGCCGACATAGCCTTACTTAACAATTTGGGCAAACGAACAGACAGACGAAGGACTACCGTTGGTTGGCCGGCATGTGGTCTTTAAAAGGGAGAAAAATGAGCTGACAAACGCGTTCTCAGATACTAATAAATAGATCCACTTCGGAGTAAGATTTAGATAGATTAATTTGAAGAGCTTCTCAGATGTCCTTGACGGTCACTTCTGCCAGATATGACAGCTGAGAGAAAAAAGATAATCACATTTAGTTACCGTTTCGGTTAGCAATTATCACTAAGGAATTTGCATGGAAGATAATGCAACAGCAGGTCTGTATGTCCATTGTCTATGAAATATATTCTGAAGAACAGGATCATATCGTGGAAGTAGGACGGCTTAATGACACAGAAAAAGCTATGGATGAGAAGGTTTAACGACATCGACTTAGAACTGGCAATAGTTAAGATAAACTATTACCCAGATCTCTGGGAAGGGTAGTTTGAGGGTGAGTGGGCACCGGAGTCTACCATTGCGTGTCTCGATAATAAGGTCTAGAACTGAGATCTTGTCACTTATTTCTGTTCCCATCGCAAAAACTACATTATCATGTTTGTTAAGGTACTCGCAAACAATGGACGTTGGACATTTCAGAAAAAAGCAAGTGTTTCGTCAATCTCTCAACGGTATAGAATAACCTTTAAACTGATTTGCATATTTTCTTTCGTTCCTGCTTTTCCATGAGAGCAAAGAAACTCGCTTAAGAATACTAGCTCATTCTTTTTTTTTTTATTCTAAAGACCGTAAGCCAGCTGCCATTATTGGCACCCATACGAAGACCCCACACATGATTCATGCATGGAAGCACGGGTTCGAGTTCTGGACGCGGCGGTTAGCCTAAAGCAATCCTAGGGGGTGGTCAATAAATGTGTATACGGTTTAGGCAAGGGTATGTGATCACTAACTGTATGTTACAAGAGGAGAGTCTTACACTCGCGTTACTTACCCGTCTCTTAACCTTGTATACATATACATATACCATATACTCTTGGGTATGTAAATACACAAACACACTTAATCCAAGCCTGATGGGAGGATGAACATTTGGCCTGGGTGTGGGCCGACTGCCATGCGTAGGAATAAAACCCATGCTGGCCCTCCTCCATGCCGGCCGGCTCGTGATTCATGGTTTGTAACGCTAGCCACCACAAAGTAGACACCCGTGTGTGTATGTGTGTGTGTGTGTGTGTGTGTGTGTGTGTAAGTGAAATAAAAAGTGAAAGGATCACATTACCTAACAAAGGAACCTAGACAGGCTCCAAAGTTGGTCCGATATGTGACTGATGAAACGCATCCAAGAAACATGTAAGATAGTGAAGATGGTATATAGCAGATGAATGCATCATCATTGAATGCTGTATTGCCTAAGAGTAATTACGTCAGATAAACTTACATGTGTGAGAGGGAACTGAGATGTCGACATCAGCTCTAATCTCACCAAAGCTCCACTAATACAGAACAGTAAACGAGGCAAGTTACGCTTGTTAGAAATGATGTAAATAAGTCCTTCTATACTGTAGAATTAGTAGATGAATGAAATAAAATGAGGGACAGTCCTTTGAATTAGAGAATGAATTGAATAAACTGAGGGACGGCGCTATGAATTTGGACAGCATAAAAAAGTTTGATATAGATGACCGAAAGTAGAAAAAAATCATGAAGCTGGTGACTGAGTTTGGTAAAGTGTGTGGAAGAAGAAAGTTAAGAGTAAATGTGAATAAGAGCAAGGTTATTAGGTACAGTAGGGGTGAGGGTCAAGTCAATTGGGAGGTGAGTTTGAATGGAGAAAAACTGGAGGAAGTGAAGTGTTTTAGATATCTGTGAGTGGATCTGTCAGCGGATGGAACCATGGAAGCGGAAGTGGATCATAGGGTGGGGGAGGGGGCGAAAATTTTGGGAGCCTTGAAAAATGTGTGGAAGTCGAGAACATTATCTCGGAAAGCAAAAATGGGTATGTTTGAAGGAATAGTGGTTCCAACAATGTTGTATGGTTGCGAGGCGTGGGCTATGGATAGAGATGTGCGCAGGAGGATGGATGTGCTGGAAATGAGATGTTTGAGGACAATGTGTGGTGTGAGGTGGTTTGATCGAGTAAGTAACGTAAGGGTAAGAGAGATGTGTGGAAATAAAAAGAGCGTGGTTGAGAGAGCAGAAGAGGGTGTTTTGAAATGGTTTGGGCACATGGAGAGAATGAGTGAGGAAAGATTGACCAAGAGGATATATGTGTCGGAGGTGGAGGGAACGAGGAGAAGAGGGAGACCAAATTGGAGGTGGAAAGATGGAGTGAAAAGGATTTTGTGTGATCGGGGCCTGAACATGCAGGAGGGTGAAAGGAGGGCAAGGAATAGAGTGAATTGGAGCGATGTGGTATACAGGGGTTGACGTGCTGTCAGTGGATTGAATCAAGGCATGTGAAGCGTCTGGGGTAAACCATGGAAAGCTGTGTAGGTATGTATATTTGCGTGTGTGGACGTGTGTATGTACATGTGTATGGGGGGGGGGGGTTGGGCCATTTCTTTCGTCTGTTTCCTTGCGCTACCTCGCAACCGCGGGAGACAGCGACAAAGTATAAAAAAAAAAAAAAAAAATATATATATATATATATATATATATATATATATATATATATATATATATATATATATATATATATATATATATATATATATATATATATATATATATATATATATATATATGTATATATATATATGTATATATATATATATATATATATATATATATATATATATATATATATATATATATATATATATATATATATATATATATATATACATATATATATTTTTTTTCGTACTATTCGCCATTACCTGCATTAGCTAGGTAGCGCTGAGAATAGAGGACTAGGCCTTTGAGGGAATATCCTCACGTGGCCCCCTTCTCTCTTCCTTCTTTTGGAAAAAAAAAATGAGGGGAGGTTTTCCAGCCCCCCGCTGTATATAAATAACCAAGCTTTAACCAGGTACCCATTTTATTGACCAAACCCCAGGGATGGAATAACAGCTGGGTTAATTGTGGACCAACTGCTGCAACCAGGATTGAAACGCCTGCGGTCAACTCTGGGCGTCCCTGTAATGCATCACGCTCAAGAAGGCTAACCATTTCACTAGGAGAGTCTAAAATACAAATACACGCAAGCACAAATATACACACATTCCCATACCCAAACTCTGCCTTTGACAGTCGTCTGCTTGTATTTCACCACAAGGGAAATCTCAAACTGCTGCAGCTCTCTGGGGTCCTCCGTTTCCGTGCGTCTAAGTGTGGAAATATTCCAGAGGTCCCGAGCGTTGAGCATTAAACGAACGTTAAGCATTAAACTCCCAACAATTCCTGCGTCTGATAATGAAGTGCATCCCTCGCTAATTATGGCAATACACGAAATACATTTCCACGGAAGAAACCTGGGTTTTTCCCGCTCTGGTTGATTTAGGAGCCGGTCATTACGTAATTGGAAATTGGATTAAATATAGGCTTTAATTACCATTCTTTTTATTTGGGTGGAGGCCGGGGGTATCCTCTACCCCGTAGATTAGTGGTGGTGAGAATCATGGAATGAATGCTCCAGTGTAGAGCATGGGGTCACGGGTCGCGGTGAATGTGACGGTGGAGATATGAGATTCAACCGTGCAAATGAGGATCTATTGAGGTAATATTACGTGTGGATATGGGCGATAATTGCAATTGCAGCTGACGATGAGGGCAGTATTGTGATCTGCAGATGACACGTGGATCGCGGCAACGTGATGTGCACCTGCCAATATAGGACGTGATGTAGTGTGAATCTCTGGTTGGTAAATATGACGTGGGGTGTGGGTTATGATGTGTTGAGCAGCTGGCTATGATGTGCGGCTGACGGTCTGAGATGTGATATGATGTACAATTGATAATGTAGGTAGTATGTAATAAGATTAGCAACTGATAAGACAGTAGGCAACATAATGATCAGCTGATAAGGTAGGCTGTAACATGAAGTGTAGCTGACATCGTGGGCAATAATATCATGAGCAAGAGACAAGGTGTATACAATGGGTACGCGAGTCTGAAAACGTGAAAGGTAGTGTCTTGTGCTTTTGAGAGTATGGACCTTAATGTGCGTGCAGAAATGGTTCGGACATATGGAGCGGATGAGTAAGGAGAGGTCGTCAGAGAGGATATATGTGTCAAAAGTGGAGGGACATATGAGAATGGGAAAACCAAATTGGAAATGGAGGGATGGAGAGAAAGAGATTTTGAGAGATCAGGGCCTGAACATACAGGTGGATGAAAGGCGCGCACGGGACAGAGTGAATTTGAAAGATGCGATATACAGGGGTCGACGAGCTGTTATTTGATTGAATCAGGGCATGTGAAGCGGCCGGGTTTGAACAGAGGAAAGATATTGGGCAATGGTTGTGGAAAGGAGCCTGTTGTTTCAATACATTACACATGACAGAATGAACGTGAGAATGTGACCTTTTATCGTCTGTTCCTGGCGCTACCTTGCTAACGCAGAAAACTACGATCAAGTATGGAAAAAAATTAACATTAGTATCTTCATCTTCAAATGTTTTTTACATCAATTCTTCAAACACCTGATCCATTCATTCTCAACTATTCCTGAAGCCACATTGTTGCTCTCCAGTTTGATGCTTTTTGCATGACATTATGCTCTTAATCATCAGTTTCCAAAACGACTTACCAGGTACAATCACCATACTTATATCTCTTTAATTCGAACACTCATTTTTGTTTCCTTTGCTTATATACAGTGGCACTACATAGGCATTCCGCCTGTCCATAAGCTCTAACTAATCAATTTACAACAGTCACTCCCTTTCTTGAGAAATTCAAGTGCAGTCTCATCCACTTAATGTACTTAATCCCAGTTCATCATATGCAAGGCTTTCACCTACTCCTCGCCTTTCTCCAAACCACTTGCCATGATTCCCCCCTTAGCATATATCCATATCCCAAACACCCTACATCTGCTACCCTACCGTCGAGCACATTCAAAAGTTCTTCAAAATGCTCACTCCATCATCTTTTTTTCCTCTTCTTTGCCTGTTAACCGTTTCCTCATTTGTTCCCTTCACTGATGCTCTCATTTGTTCTCTCGTTCTCCTCACAGTATCATCTTTCAAAACTTTCTTATTCTCGCTGAAGTTTGCCGATGCTTTCTCACCCCAACTCTCATTTATCCTCTTTTCTCAGCCGTTGTACCTTCATCTTCACGTCTTGTACATTGCCCGTTCAGTCACGCTCCTTCCCTGCAGGGAATGCATTGTACATCTCATTTTATGATTCACTAACAGTTAACTTCCCCTCCTCGCTTCATATTCATACCTCTTACCATTCTCATGCCTCACACACCTCACGTACATGTAAGCCCTGTTTCTCTAAATACTTCCAAATTCTCGCTTGTTGTCTTAGTTAAGATAAACTAGGAATGAAGAGGTGACAGTGTGGTAGGTAATGTGATGTCCAGCCAACGAAAGATGAGGTAATACTATGTGCAGCTGACGATATGAGCGACCGGTCTCATCACGTGCAGCCGAAAATGTGTTTGGTTATATGATGTGCAACCGAAAATGTGGACTATAGAAATGATGTGTAGATGTCACTGCCCCGGGTGTATGATGTGTAGCAAAATGTGAAAAAATAAAGATATTACTGCATACAAAAAAAAAAAACTATCGAGAACAAAATCTTCTCATGAGAAGAAGACATAATCTTTCCTATGTGTTTATAGGATCATCATCAATGTGGCACGTAAATATGTTCCTTGGGTAAATGTGGCGTGCATGGTTGTAAATCCGAAGCAAATTTTACAAAAAAAGATTTTAGCTTACTCCTGCTACATATTTCACTGGATCTGAACAACGAAAAGAAAAAGACTTTTGATAGGAAAAAAAAAAATCTGATTTGTGGACGTGGATTTCGAGAGAGTAAAACATAAATATATTCTTAAAACCTAATAAGACGACCAAAGCCGGAGAAAAAAACATAAGCTATACACATATCTAAGTGTAAATCCGTATTTATTTGCATAATGGGATGAAAATTAAGAGCATCCATCACGGGTATGCCGTTCGTGACCATTACGATGATCGCCTTGCGAATCAGTGGCTTTACACACACGGACACACATACACACACACACACACACACACACACACACACACACACGCACAGAGGCCAAAATTAATCTTCCTTCATTGTTCGCTTCACAGGACACGCATGATGCGCAGGTCATGCACATTGTGCAGTTTGTCGCTCCTTAGAAAATTGAAAACAATGATCAGTGCACTACATCCTTAGCTGCTGAGGGGTTTTCTTGAGACATTAACCATTATAAAGGCAGTTGTAATAAGACATTTATCTTTATAAAGGCATTTGTAATAATGATTCTATCTTTATAAAGGCATTTGTGATGAGACGTATATCCTTATAAAGTTATCCGTAATGTGACCGTAATGCCACTACGTGTGTGACGTGTGTACAGATGATTGTAATAGATCTGTGGGAAAGACTTGGTCTGTGAGAGAAAAGCAAGAGCGAGGGAAGTTACTTTTCAATGATTCCCGATTCGCAGAATCAACTGAAGAAGATGAACGAGGTTATATGGGCGAATGAAGCTTGAATCACAACATTCAGAAACAGAAATCACACGTGCAGTACATTCATACATCTGTATGATGGGTGCCAGCAGGAATATGACGAGCGAAGTTTGCAGTAAGGGAGTCAAAGACAACGACAGGGATCTGAAAGCAGAAATAAGATGCTTGGTTGTATAAATGTCACAGGTCGGGAGAGTGAAGCTATGCTATAGAAAAGATATAGAAGAGGCGTAAGACACTGTCAGTATATCAAGGTTACGACAAGGACCTATAATAAGGAAAACAAAAAAGGTGAGCGAAGGAACAGTAAAACCAAAATGAGGATACCTTAAGTAAAGTGCTGGAACCGTTTTAAAAGTCTGTCAAGAGCAAATATTGTTAGTTAAGGATGATATAGCTAGCAAAGGAGATCTGAGAGAAAGGGCCATGGGAAGGAGATAGATACATGTAAGATGATAAATACCTTGTTCCATAAAACATAAATGTGGAATAGGAACTGAAAAGAGAGTATGTTTCTCAGAACTTTTTACCATTCAGATACACGTCTATCCTGGAGGAGCCTGGAGGCTGAAAACAGCCCAGCGATTGATATTTCTATAAGAAAATTTAAGAAAAATAGAAACATAAAAAAACTTGCGTTTCTAAGAAACATGACTGGTGCCCGAGTAGCTGAGGAAGTAAATATAACATAGATAAACAAGCTCAGTGGCTGAAAGGTCAGTTTTAAGGTTGACACATTCACTAAATGGCCCGCAGAGTGCTCTAATATGGAGAAATGAATTGAACGTGTTGATGGTTAGCGTTATGGAAGCAACTATGAATTTGTACATATGTATATATGTATATGTCTGGGTACATATATGTATGTATATGTACGTGTGTGGGCGTTTATGTACATACATGTGTATGTGGGTGGGTTGGGCCATTCCTCGTCTGTTTCCTTGCGCTACCTCGCTAACGCGGGAGATGGCGGCTAAGTATGATAATAACAATGATAATGATAATGATAATATATATATATATATATATATATATATATATATATATATATATATATATATATATATATATATATATATATATATATATATATATATATATATATATATATATATATATATATATATATATATATATGTAAGGCATGTGTACGTGTAGGAAGAGAGGAAAGTGATTGGTTCTCAGTGAATGTAGGTTTGCGGCAGGGGTGTGTGATGTCTCCATGGTTTTTTAATTTGTTTATGGATGGGGTTGTTAGGGAGGTAAATACAAGAGTTTTGGAAAGAGGGGCAAGTATGAAGTCTGTTGGGGATGAGAGAGCTTGGGAAGTGAGTCAGTTGTTGTTCGCTGATGATACAGCGCTGGTGGCTGATTCATGTGAGAAACTGCAGAAGCTGGTGACTGAGTTTGGTAAAGTGTGTGAAAGAAGAAAGTTAAGAGTAAATGTGAATAAGAGCAAGGTTATTAGGTACAGTAGGGTTGAGGGTCAAGTCAATTGGGAGGTGATTTTGAATGGAGAAAAACTGGAGGAAGTGAAGTGTTTTAGATATCTGGGAGTGGATCTGGCAGCGGATGGAAACATGGAAGCGGAAGTGGATCATAGGGTGGGGGAGGGGGCGAAAATTCTGGGAGCCTTGAAGAATGTGTGGAAGTCGAGAACATTATCTCGGAAAGCAAAAATGGGTATGTTTGAAGGAATAGTGGTTCCAACAATGTTGTATGGTTGCGAGGCGTGGACTATGGATAGAGTTGTGCGCAGGAGGATGGATGTGCTGGAAATGAGATGTTTGAGGACAATGTGTGGTGTGAGGTGGTTTGATCGAGTAAGTAACGTAAGGGTAAGAGAGATGTGTGGAAATAAAAAGAGCGTGGTTGAGAGAGCAGAAGAGGGTGTTTTGAAATGGTTTGGTCACATGGAGAGAATGAGTGAGGAAAGATTGACCAAGAGGATATATGTGTCGGAGGTGGAGGGAACGAGGAGAAGAGGGAGACCAAATTGGAGGTGGAAAGATGGAGTGAAAAAGATTTTGTGTGATCGGGGCCTGAACATGCAGGAGGGTGAAAGGAGGGCAAGGAATAGAGTGAATTGGAGCGATGTGGTATACCGGGGTTGACGTGCTGTCAGTGGATTGAATCAAGCGTCTGGGGTAAACCATGGAAAGCTGTGTAGGTATGTATATTTGTGTGTGTGGACGTATGTATATACATGTGTATGGGGGTGGGTTGGGCCATTTCTTTTGTCTGTTTCCTTTCGCTACCTCGCAAACGCGGGAGACAGCGACAAAGCAAAAAAAAAAAAAAAAAAAAAAAAAAAAGATATATATATATATATATATATATATATATATATATATATATATATATATATATATATATATATATATATATATATATATATATATATATATGTGTGTGTGTGTGTGTGTGTGTGTTGATGGTAAGCACATGTGACGTTGACTTGGTTTGGGTCTGGTGGTGTGTAAAGTCATTAAGCCTGGGTGACGAAGGTGGGTTTATGTGGTGATGGTGAGTAAATATATGCATAACGCTGGAGACTACATACGGCGGTAGGCTGCCTGGGTGTTACGGACAACAACGTTCTTAACACAAGAATAACATGGCAACAGAAGACGGAAGGATCGCGCCTGTAGAAACCTCTTCTCTAACAGCTAATCATCAACTGTAGTCCGTTTCTTTCAAAGGGATAACTCTATTTCCCCCGCTACAACCATCTCAAAGTACTCTGCTTATGTATTGGATTACTTCTTCCATAGAAATACTTTCGCCTGTGTCTTCGTGCTAACTCACTCGCCCCAGTTCATTTCAGTCTACCTCGAGCCTCGCCTCTTAACGGACATTGTCGAAATTTCTTCGATATTTCCCACGCTCATGTTAGGCTGGCAAGGAATCTCTCTCACTTTTTAAGGGGATAGAATTCTCATTTTTAACATTCTACTTTTGTAATAAGTGTTCTTTTGATGAGCCTTATTTCCTTCCCCTTTCTTCGCATTCCCTTATCCTTAACCCTTTCACATCTTTGTCCGAGTTGAAGTGTGCCTGTGTTGCCAGGCACTGAAACAGCTTCCGAAGGTTTCTATTTAAAGTGCCGGGATATAAGTAATAGCCTTCTCTTACCTTTCTGACCAACACCTACAAATCTTTGATAATTTTTAATATCTTCGCTAACAGGGATTTCTGAAAAAAAATTTTCCGTGATATTTTCCTGTGCTTTTAGGGTACTCTCTTCCATATATCTTTCAGCCGATTTATTTCATTTTCAAAAGGTGTTACTTTTGTTAAGGTGTCGTCTTATATGTAGGTCCTCCAATTAGATTTAGTATACTTACATAAGGATCTCTCTCCAGTCAAAATATCACATTTGTACCGAGTCTCTGGTCTTCCTCCAGTTTTTCTCCATTCAAACTTACCTCCCAATTGACTTGACCCTCAACCCTACTGTACCTAATAACCTTGCTCTTATTCACATTTACTCTCAACTTTCTTCTTTCACACACTTTACCAAACTCAGTCACCAGCTTCTGCAGTTTCTCATACGAATCAGGCACCAGCGCTGTATCATCAGCGAACAACAACTGACTCACTTCCCAAGCTCTCTCATCCCCAACAGACTGCATACTTGCCCCTTTCAAAAACTCTTGCATTCACCTCCCTAACAACCCCATCCATAAACAAATTAATCAACCATGGAGATATCACACACCCCTGCCGCAAACCTACATTCACTGAGAACCAATTACTTTCCTCTCTTCCTACCCGTACACATGCCTTACATCCTCGATAAAAACTTTTCACTGCTTCTCCCAACTTATCCAACACACCATATATTCTTAATACCTTCCATAGAGCATCTCTTTCAACTCTACCATATGCCTTCTGCAGATCGATAAATCCTACATACAAATCCATTTACTTTTCTAAGTATTTCTCACATATATTCTTCAAAGCAAACACCTGATGCACACATCCTGTACCACTTATGAGACCACACTGCTCTTCCAAAATCTGATGCTCTGTAAATACCTTCATCCTCTCAATCAATACCCTCCCATATAATTTCCCAGGAATACTGAAAAAACTTATACCTCTGTAATTTGAGCACTTACTTTTATCCCCTTTGCGTTTGTGCAATGGCACTATGCAAGCATTCCTTCAATCCTAAGGCACCTCACCATGAGTTATACACACATTAAATAATTTCACTAACCACTCAAGAATACAGTCACCCCCTTTTTTTATTAAATTCCACTGCAATACCATATATATATATATATATATATATATATATATATATATATATATATATATATATATATATATATATATATATATATATATATATATATATATATATATATATATATATATATATATATATATATATATATATATATATATATATATATATATATATATATATATATATATATATATATATATATATATATATATATATATATATATATATATATATATATATATATCTATATATATATATATATATATATATATATATATATATATATATATATATATATATATATATATATATATAAATAAGGAGGTGAGTTTGAATGGAGAAAAACTGGAGGAAGTGAAGTGTTTTAGATATCTGGGAGTAGATCTGGCAGCGAATGGAACCATGGAAGCGGAAGTGGATCATAGGGTGGGGGAGGGGGCGAAAATTCTGGGAGCCTTGAAGAATGTGTGGAAGTCGAGAACATTATCTCGGAAAGCAAAAATGGGTATGTTTGAAGGAATAGTGGTTCCAACAATGTTGCATGGTTGCGAGGCGTGGACTATGGATAGAGTTGTGCGCAGGAGGATGGATGTGCTGGAAATGAGATGTTTGAGGACAATGTGTGGTGTGAGGTGGTTTGATCGAGTAAGTAACGTAAGGGTAAGAGAGATGTGTGGAAATAAAAAGAGCGTGGTTGAGAGAGCAGAAGAGGGTGTTTTGAAATGGTTTGGGCACATGGAGAGAATGAGTGAGGAAAGATTGACCAAGAGGATATATGTGTCGGAGGTGGAGGGAACGAGGAGAAGAGGGAGACCAAATTGGAGGTGGAAAGATGGAGTGAAAAAGATTTTGTGTGATCGGGGCCTGAACATGCAGGAGGGTGAAAGGAGGGCAAAGAATAGAGTGAATTGGAGCGATGTGGTATACCGGGGTTGACGTGCTGTCAGTGGATTAAATCAAGGCATGTGTATGGGGGTGGGTTGGGCCATTTCTTTCGTCTGTTTCCTTGCGCTACCTCGCAAACGCGGGAGACAGCGACAAAGCATAAAAAATATATATATATATATATATATATATATATATATATATATATATATATATATATATGGAACCATGGAAGCGGAAGTGGATCATAGGGTGGGGGAGGGGGCGAAAATTTTGGGAGCCTTGAAAAATGTGTGGAAGTCGAGAACATTATCTCGGAAATCAAAAATGGGTATGTTTGAGGGAATAGTGGTTCCAACAATGCTGTATGGTTGCGAGGCGTGGGCTATGGATAGAGATGTGCGCAGGAGGATGGATGTGCTGGAAATGAGATGTTTGAGGACAATGTGTGGTGTGAGGTGGTTTGATCGAGTAAGTAACGTAAGGGTAAGAGAGATGTGTGGAAATAAAAAGAGCGTGGTCGAGAGAGCAGAAGAGGGTGTTTTGAAATGGTTTGGGCACATGGAGAGAATGAGTGAGGAGAGATTGACCAAGAGGATATATGTGTCGGAGGTGGAGGGAACGAGGAGAAGAGGGAGACCAAATTGGAGGTGGAAAGATGGAGTGAAAAAGATTTTGTGTGATCGGGGCCTGAACATGCAGGAGGGTGAAAGGAGGGCAAGAAATAGAGTGAATTGGAGTCATGTGGTATACAGGGGTTGACGTGCTGTCAGTGGATTGAAGCAAGGCATGTGAAGCGTCTGGGGTAAACCATGGAAAGCTGTGTAGGTATGTATATTTGCGTGTCTGGACGTGTGTATGTACATGTGTATGGGGGGGGGGGGGTTGGGCCATTTCTTTCGTCTGTTTCCTTGCGCTACCTCGCAAACGCGGGAGACAGCGACAAAGTATAAAAAAAAAAAAAAAAAAAAAAAAATATATATATATATATATATATATATGTATATATATATATATATATATATATATATATATATATATATATATATATATATATATCTTGTGGAGGCTAAGGTGAATATTTGTATGGGTTTTCAGAAAAGAAGAGTGAATGTTGGGGTGAAGAGGGTGGTGAGAGTAAGTGAGCTTGGGAAGGAGACTTGTATGAGGAAGTACCAGGAGAGACTCAGTTCAGAATGGAAAAAGGTGAGAACAATGGAAGTAAGGGGAGTGGGGGAGGAATGGGATGTATTTAGGGAATCAGTGATGGAGTGCGCAAAAGATGCTTGTGGCATGAGAAGCGTGGGAGGTGGGTTGATTAGAAAGGGTAGTGAGTGGTGGGATGAAGAAGTAAGATTATTAGTGAAAAAGAAGAATGAGGCATTTGGACGATTTTTGCAGGAAAAAAATGCAATTGAGTGGGAGATGTATAAAAGAAAGAGACAGGAGGTCAAGAAAAAGGTGCAAGAGGTGAAAAAGAGGGCAAATGAGAGTTGGGGTGAGAGCGTATCATTAAATTTTAGGGAGAATAAAAAGATGTTCTGGAAGGAGGTAAATAAAGTGCCTAAGACAAGGGAGCAAATGGGAACTTCAGTGAAGTGCGCAAATGGGGAGGTGATAACAAGTAGTGGTGATGTGAGAAGGAGATGGAGTGAGTATCTTGAAGGTTTGTTGAATGTGTTTGATGATAAAGTAGCAGATATAGGGCGTTTTGGTCGATGTGGTGTGCAAAGTGAGAGGGTTAGGGAAAATGATTTGGTAAACAGAGAAGAGGTAGTAAAAGCTTTGCGGAAGATGAAAGCCGGCAAGGCAGCAGGTTTGGATGGTATCGCAGTGGAATCTATTAAAAAACGGGTGACTGTATTGTTGACTGGTTGGTAAGGTTATTTAATGTATGTATGACTCATGGTGAGGTGCCTGAGGATTGGCGGAATGCGTGCATAGTGCCATTGTACAAAGGCAAAGGGGATAAGAGTGAGTGCTCAAATGACAGAGGTATAAGTTTGTTAAGTATTCCTGGTAAATTATATGGGAGGGTATTGATTGAGAGGGTGAAGGCATGTGCAGAGCATCAGATTGGGGAAGAGCAGTGTGGTTTCAGAAGTGGTAGAGGATGTGTGGATCAGGTGTTTGCTTTGAAGAATGTATGTGAGAAATACTTAGAAAAGCAAATGGATTTGCAGGTAGCATTTATGGATCTGGAGAATGCATATGATAGAGTTGATAGAGATGCTCTATGGAAGGTATTAAGAATATATGGTGTGGGAGGCAAGTTGTTAGAAGCAGTGAAAAGTTTTTATCGAGGATGTAAGGCATGTGTACGTGTAGGAACAGAGGAAAGTGATTGGTTCTCAGTGAATGTAGGTTTGCGGCAGGGATGTGTGATGTCTCATGGTTGTTTAATTTGTTTATGGATGGGGTTGTTAGGGAGGTGAATGCAAGAGTTTTGGAAAGAGGGGCAAGTATGAAGTCTGTTGTGGATGAGAGAGCTTGGGAAGTGAGTCAGTTGTTGTTCGCTGATGATACAGCGCTGGTGGCTGATTCATGTGAGAAACTGCAGAAGCTGGTGACTGAGTTTGGTAAAGTGTGTGAAAGAAGAAAGTTAAGAGTAAATGTGAATAAGAGCAAGGTTATTAGGTACAGTAGGGTTGAGGGTCAAGTCAATTGGGAGGTGAGTTTGAATGGAGAAAAAATGTAGGAAGTAGAGTGTTTTAGATATCTGGGAGTGGATCTGGCAGCGGATGGAACCATGGAAGCGGAAGTGGATCACAGGGTGGGGAAGGGGGCAAAAATCCTGGGAGCCTTGAAGAATGTGTGGAAGTCGAGAACATTATCTCGGAAAGCAAAAATGGGTATGTTTGAAGGAATAGTGGTTCCAACAATGTTGTATGGTTGCGAGGCGTGGGCTATGAATAGAGTTGTGCGAAGGAGGGTGGATGTGCTGGAAATGAGATGTTTGAGGACAATGTGTGGTGTGAGGTGGTTTAATCGAGTCAGTAATGTAAGGGTGAGAGAGATGTGTGGAAATAAAAAGAGCGTGGTTGAGAGAGCAGAAGAGGGTGTTTTGAAATGGTTTGGGCACATGGAGAGAATGAGTGAGAAAGATTGACCAAGAGGATATATGTGTCGGAGGTGGAAGGAACGAGGAGAAGTGGGAGACCAAATTTTAGGTGGAAAGATGGAGTGAAAAAGATTTTGAGTGATCGGGGCCTGAACATGCAGGAGGGTGAAAGGCGGGCAAGGAATAAAGTGAATTGGATCGATGTGGTATACCGGGGTTGACGTGCTGTCAGTGGATTGAATCAGGGCATGTGAAGCGTCTGGGATAAACCATGGAAAGTTGTGTGGGGCCTGGATGTAGAAAGGGAGCTGTGGTTTCGGGCATTATTGCATGACAGCTAGAGACTGAGTGTGAACGAATGGGGCCTTTGTTGACTTTTCCTAGCGCTACCTCGCACACATGAGGGGGGGAGGGGGTGGTATTCCATGTGTGGCGAGGTGGCCATGGGAATGAATAAAGGCAGACAGCGTGTATTGTGTGCATGGGTATATATGTATGTTTCTGTGTGTGTATATATATATGTGTACATTGAGATGTATAGGTATGTATATTTGCGTGTGTGGACGTGTATGTATATACATGTGTATGGGGGTGGGTTGGGCCATTTCCTTCGTCTGTTTCCTTGCGCTACCTCGCAAACGCGGGAGACAGCGACAAAGCAAAATAAAATAAAATAAATATATATATATATATATATATATATATATATATATATATATATATATATATATATATATATATATATATATATATATATATATATATATATATATATATATATATGTATATATATATATATATATATATATATATATATATATATATATATATATATATATATATATATATATATATATATATATATATATATATATATATATATATATATATATATGTGTGTGTGGGAAATGTGTGGGGAAAACTATGGAAATGTCTATGAAGTCTGGTTGTAGACAGGGAGTTGTGATTTCTGTGCATTACACATTACGGTTAGAGACTGAGCGTGAACGAAATGTGTCCTTTTTTGTCTCTTTTTCTGTTGTTAAGTCTATGATGCTTGGGCTAGCGATGCTGTTTATTGTGGTGCGTGGCGGCGCTAGGAATGGATGAGGGCAAGCAAGCATGAATATGTAAAAGTGTATATATGTATAGTTTCGTGTTTTGCATGTATGTCTGTAATAGAGTGTAAGAAAGTAAACTTCAGATTGATATGGGGAAAATTCAAAGGGGATGGAGAAGGATGCGTGATTATTGGTGCATATACACCCTGGCATAAAAAGAAACATCATGTGAGGCAAGTGTTTTGGGAGCAGCTGAATGAGTGTTAGTAGTTTTGATGCACGAGACCGGGTTATAGTGATGGGTGATTTGAATGCAAAGGTGAGTAATTTGGCAGTTGAAGATTATTGGTGTACGTGGGGTGTTCAGTGTTGTAAATGGAAATGGTGAAGAGCTTGTAGATTTATGTGCTGAAAAAGGACAGGTGATTGGGAATACGCGGTTTAGAAAGGGAGATATACATAAGTATACGTAGGTAAGTCGGAGGGGTGGAGAGAGAGCGTTATTGGATTACTTGTTAATTGATGGGCGCGAGAAAGAAAGACTTTTGGATGTTAATGCGCTGAGAGAAGCAATTGGAGAGATGTCTGATTATTATCTTATGGAGATAGTTGAAGATAGGCGAATGTGAACATTTGTATAGGTTTTCAGAGAGGAAGAGAAAATATTGGGGTAAAGATAGTGTTGAGAGTGAGTGAGCTTAGGAAGGAGACTTGTGTGAGGAAGCACCAGGAGAGACTTAGTGCAGAATGGAAAAAGGTGAGAACAAAGAACGTAAGAGGAGTGGGGGAGGAATAAGATGTATTTAGGAAAGCAGAAATGGCTTGCGCAAAAGATGCTTCCGGCATGAGAAGCGTGGGTAGATTAAAAAGGGTAGTGAGTGGTGGGAAGATTAGTAGTGAAACAGAAGGGAGAGGCTTTTGGACGAATTTTGTAGGGAAATTGTGCAAATGACTGGGTGATGAGAAAGAGGCACGAGGTCAAGAGAAAGGCGCAAGAAGTAAAAAAGAGGGCAAATGAGAGTTGCCATAATTGAGGATCATTAAAATCTAGGGAGAATAAAAAGATGTTTTGGAAGGAGGTACATAAAGTAGCGTAAGAGAAGAGAACAAATGGGAACATCGGTGAAGGGGGCTAATTGGGAAACGATAACAAGCAGTGGTGATGTGAGAAGGAGGAGTGAGTATTTTGAAGGTTTGTTGAATGTGTTAGACGATAGAGTGGCAGATATTGGGTGTTTTGGACAAGGTGATGTGCGAGGTGAAAGGGCTAGGGAGAATGATTTGGTAAACAGAGAAGAGGTAGTAAAAGCATTGCAGAAGACGAAAGCCAGCAAGGCAGCGGGTTTGGATGGTAGTGAAGTGGAATTTATTAAAAAAGGGGGTGACTGTGTTGTTAACGGGTTGTTAGGATATCTAATGTATGTATGACTCATGTTGAGGTGCCTGAGGATTGGCGGAATGGATGCATAGGTGCCATTGTACAAAGGTATAAGTTTGCTGAGTATTCCTGGGAATATATATGGAAGGGTATTGATTGAGAGGGTGATGGCATGTACAAAGCATCAGATTGGGGAAGAGCAATGTGTTTTCAGATGTGGTAGAGGATGTGTGGATCAGGAGTTTGCCTTGAAGAATGTATGTGAGAAATACTTAGAAAAGCAAATGGATTTGTATGTAGCATTTATGGATCTGGAGAAGGCATATGAGAGAGTTGATAGTGATGCTCTGTAGAATGAATCAAGAATATAAGATGTGGGAGGAAAGTTGTTAGAAGCAGTGAAAAGTTTTAATCGAGGATGTAAAGTATAAGTGCGATTGGGAAGATATAGAAGTGATTGGTTCTCAGTGAATGTCGGTTTGCGGCAGGGGTGCGCGATGTCTCCATACATGTTTAATTTGTTTATGGATGACGTTATTAGGGAGGTGAATGCAAGAGGTTTGGAGAGAGGATCAAGTATGGAGTCTGTTGTGGATGAGAGAGCTTGGGAAGTGAGTCATTTGTGCTGGT
Organism: Panulirus ornatus; assembly: GCF_036320965.1. NCBI lineage: Eukaryota > Metazoa > Arthropoda > Malacostraca > Decapoda > Palinuridae > Panulirus > Panulirus ornatus. The sequence continues at coordinate 19,152,126 of NC_092248.1, read as the reverse complement.
GCTTGATTCGGGAGAAAAACTGCTGAAGTCGGTGACTGAGTTTGGGAAAGTGTGTGAAAGAAGAGAGCTAGGAGTAAATATGAATAAGAGCAAGGTTATTAGGTACAGTAGGGTTGAGGGACAAGCCAATCGGGAGGTAAGTTAGAATGGAGAAAAACTGAAAAGAGTGAAGTGTTTAGATATCTGGGAGTGGATCTGGCAGCTGATGGAACCATGGAAGCCGAAGTGAGTCACCGGGCGGGGGAGGGGGCGAAAGTTCTGGGAGCGTTGAAAGAATGTGTTGAAGGCAAGAATATTATCTCGGAAAGAAAGAATTGGTATGCTTGAAGAAATAGTGGTTCCAACAATGTTATGTGGTAGCAAGGCGTAGCCTATGGATAGAGTTGTGCGGAGGAGGGTGGATGTACTAGAAATGAGATGTTTGAGGGTAATATGTGGTGTGACGTGGTTTAATCGAGTAAGTAATGAAAGGGTAAGAAAGATGTGTGGTAAAAAAAGAGTGTGGTTGAGAAAGCAGAAGAGAGTGTATTGATATGGTTTGGTCACATGGAGAGAATGAGTGAGGAAAGATTGACAAAGAGGATATATGTGTCAGAGCTGGAGGGAACGAGAAGTAAGAGACCAAATTGGAGGTGGAAAGATGAAATGAAAAAAGTTTTGAGGGATCGGGGCCTCAACACGCAGGAGGGATAAAGGCGTGCAAGAAATAGAGTGAATTGGAACGCTGTGGTAAACAGGGGTCGACGTGCTGTAAAACTATTGAATCAGGGTATGTGAAGTGTTTGGAGTAAACCATGCAAAGTTTTCTAGGGCCCATAGTGATGGTCTATACAAATTAGGTAACTTTATTATTCATAGAATTTGTAAAATGATAGGTTTATGAACGCTCGTTGTATGTTTTGGACAATCACATGTTTACTAAATGGCGTCCTAGCTTCGTTTCTTCCATGTATATCAACTGACTGTTATATTTCTCTCTTGTGTCTCGCCTAATGATGTGATGATTAAACGAAAGTGCACTTGGGAACTTTTCGTGTTTCATTTTCCCCGTGGACTCATAGGAATATCTTGATCACGCTCAAAACTGTGATCCTTTCCAATATATATATATATATATATATATATATATATATATATATATATATATATATATATATATATATATATATATATATATATATATATATTTTATCCCTTGGGATAGGGGATGAAGAATACTTCCCACGTATTCCCTGCGTGTCGTAGAAGGCGACTAAAAGGGGAGGGAGCAGGAGGCTGGAAATCCTCCCCTCTCGTTTTTTTTTTTTTTTTTTTTTTAATTTTCCAAAAGAAGGAACAGAGGGGGGCCAGGTGAGGATATTCCACAAAGGCCCAGTCCTCTGTTCTTAACGCTACCTCGCTAATGCGGGAAATGGCGGATAGTTTAAAAGAAAGAAGAAAGAATATATATATATATATATATATATATATATATATATATATATATATATATATATATATATATATATATATATATATATATATATATATATATATATATATATTTTCTTTTTTTTTCTTTTCTTTTTTCTTTGTCGCTGTCTCCCGCGTTTGCGAGGTAGCGCAAGGAAACAGACGAAAGAAATGGCCCAACCCACCCCCATACACATGTATATACATACGTCCACACACGCAAATATACATACCTATACAGCCTTCCATGGTTTACCCCAGACGCTTCACATGCCTTGATTCAATCCACTGACAGCACGTCAACCCCGGTATACCACATCGATCCAATTCACTCTATTCCTTGCCCTCCTTTCACCCTCCTGCATGTTCAGGCCCCGATCACACAAAATCTTTTTCACTCATCTTTCCACCTCCAATTTGGTCTCCCTCTTCTCCTCGTTCCCTCCACCTCCGACACATATATTCTCTTGGTCATTCTTTCCTCACTCATTCTCTCCATGTGCCCGAACCATTTCAAAACACTCTCTTCTGCTCTCTCAACCACGCTCTTTTTATTTCCACGCATCTCTCTTACCCTTACGTTACTTACTCGATCAAACCACCTCACACCACATATTGTCCTCAAACATCTCATTTCCTGCACATCCATCCTCCTGCGCACAACTCTCTCCATAGCCCACGTCTCGCAACGATACAACAGGAGATGGAGTGAGTACTTTGAAGGTTTGTTGAATGTGTTTGATGATAGAGTGCCAGATATAGGGTGTTTTGGTCGAGGTGGTGTGCAAAGTACGAGGGTTAGGGAAAATGAGTTGGTAAACAGAGAAGAGGTAGTAGAAGCTTTGCCTAAGATGAAAGCCGGCAAGGCAGCAGGTTTGGATGGTATTGCAGTGGAATTTATTAAAAAAGGGGGTGACTGTATTGTTGACTGGTTGGTAAGGTTATTTAATGTATGTATGACTCATGGTGAGGTGCCTGAGGATTGGCGGAATGCGTGCATAGTGCCATTGTACAAAGGCAAAGGGGATAAGAGTGAGTGCTCAAATTACAGAGGTATAAGTTTGTTGAGTATTCCTGGTAAATTATATGGGAGGATATTGATTGAGAGGGTGAAGGCATGTACAGAGCATCAGACTGGGGAAGAGCAGTGTGGTTTCAGAAGTGGTAGAGGATGTGTGGATCAGGTGTTTGCTTTGAAGAATGTATGTGAGAAATACTTAGAAAAGCAAATGGATTTGTATGTAGCATTTATGGATCTGGAGAAGGCATATGATAGAGTTGATAGAGATGCTCTGTGGAAGGTATTAAGAATATATGGTGTGGGAGGCAAGTTGTTAGAAGCAGTGAAAAGTTTTTATCGAGGATGTAAGGCATGTGTACGTGTAGGAAGAGAGGAAAGTGATTGGTTCTCAGTGAATGTAGGTTTGCGGCAGGGGTGTGTGATGTCTCCATGGTTGTTTAATTTGTTTATGGATGGGGTTGTTAGGGAGGTGAATGCAAGAGTTTTGGAAAGAGGGGCAAGTATGAAGTCTGTTGGGTATGAGAGAGCTTGGGAAGTGAGTCAGTTGTTGTTCGCTGATGATACAGCGCTGGTGGCTGATTCATGTGAGAAACTGCAGAAGCTGGTGACTGAGTTTGGTAAAGTGTGTGAAAGAAGAAAGTTAAGAGTAAATGTGAATAAGAGTAAGGTTATTAGGTACAGTAGGGTTGAGGGTCAAGTCAATTGGGAGGTGAGTTTGAATGGAGAGAAACTGGAGGAAGTGAAGTGTTTTAGATATCTGGGAGTGGATCTGGCAGCGGATGGAACCATGGAAGCGGAAGTGGATCAAAGGGTGGGGGAGGAGGCGAAAATTCTGGGAGCCTTGAAGAATGTGTGGAAGTCGAGAACATTATCTCGGAAAGCAAAAATGGGTATGTTTGAAGGAATAGTGGTTCCAACAATACATATATACATATATATATATATATATATATATATATATATATATATATATATATATATATATATATATATATATATATATATATATATATATATATATATATATATATATATATATACATATAACATCCCTGGGGATAGGGGATTAAGAATACTTCCCACGTATTCCCTGCGTGTCGTAGGAGGCGACTGAAAGGGAAGGGAGCGGGGGGCTGGAAATCCTCCCGTCTCGGTTTTTTTTTTAATTTTCCAAAAGAAGGAACAGAGAATTGGGCCAGGTGAGGGTATTCCCTCAAAGGCCCAGTCCTCTGTTCTTAACGCTACCTCGCTAATGCGGGAAATGGCGAATAGTTTGAAAGAAAAAAAAAAAGATATATATATATATATATATATATCTTTGATCGAGTAAGTAACGTAAGGGTAAGAGAGATGTGTGGAAATAAAAAGAGCGTGGTTGAGAGAGCAGAAGAGGGTGTTTTGAAATGGTTTGGGCACATGGAGAGAATGAGTGAGGAAAGATTGACCAAGAGGATATATGTGTCGGAGGTGGAGGGAACGAGGAGAAGTGGGAGACCAAATTTTAGGTGGAAAGATGGAGTGAAAAAGATTTTGTGTGATCGGGGCCTAAACATAGAGGAGGGTGAAAGGCAGGCAAGGAATAGAGTGAGTTGGATCGATGTGGTATACCGGGGTTAACGTGCTGCCTTGGATTGAATCAGGGCATGTGAAGCGTCTGGGGTAAACCATGGAAAGCTGTGTTGGTATGTATATTTGCGTGTGTGGACGTGCATGTATATACATGTGTATGGTGGTGGGTTGGGCCATTCCTTTCGTCTGTTTCCTTGCGCTACCTCGCAAACGCGGGAGACAGCGACAAAGCAAAAAAAAAAAAAAAATGTATATATATATATATATATATATATATATATATATATATATATATATATATATATATATATATATATGTATATATATATATATATATATATATATATATATATATATATATATATATATATATATATATATATATATATATATATATATATATATATATATATATATATATATATATATATATATATATATATATATATATATATATATATATATATATACATATATATATATATATATATATATATATATATATATATATATATATATATATATATATATATATATATATATATATATATATCAATATATGTTATTATACTTTGTCGATGTCTCCCGAGTTAGGAAAGTAGCGTAAGGTAACAGACGAAAGAATGGCCCTAACCCGCCTACATACACAATTATATACATACACGTCGACACGCGCACCTATACATACATAAACATCTCATCGTATACATATATACATACAGAGACATATATACACATGTATATAATTCGTACTGTCTGCCCTTAATCGTTCTCGTCGCCACTGCGCCATACATGCAATGACAACCCCCTCACCCCGCTAGTGCGCGAGGTAGCGCTAGGAAAATACAAGGAAGGCCACAGTCGTTCACACTCAGTGTCTAAATTTCATGTATAATGAATATTGTTAGAACCACTATTCTTTCAAACATACCCATCTTTGCTTTCCAAGATAAAGTTCTCGACTTCCACAAATTTTTCAACCCTCCCAGAACTTTCGCCCCTTCCCCAACCCTATGATTCACTTCCGCTTCCAAGGTTCCATCCGCTGCCAAATCCACTCCCAGAAATGTAAACCACTTCACTTCCTCCAGTTTTTCTCCATTCAAACTTACCTCCCAGTTGACTTGTCCCACAACGCTACTTTACCTAATAACCATGCTGTAATTTACATTTACTCTCAGCTTTCTTATTTCACACACTTTACCAAACTCAGTCACTAGCTTCTGCAGTTTCTCATCGAAAGGAGCCACTACCGCTGTATCATCAGCGAATAGCAACCGACTCGCTTCCCAAGCTCTCTCATCCACAACAGACAGCATACTTGCCCCTCTTTCCAAAATTCTTGCGTTTACCTCCCTAACAACCCCATCCATAAACATATTAAACAACCGTGGGGACATCACGCACCCCTGCGGCAAACCTACATTCACTGAGAACCAATCACTTTCCTCTTCCTACACGTACACATGCCTTACATCCTCGATAAATTTTTTCACTGCTTCTATCAACTTGCCTCCCACACCATATATTCTAATATCTTTCACGTTGCATCTCTACAAACTCTATCATATGCCTTTTTCAGATCCATAAATACTACATACAAATCAATTTGCTTTTCTAAGAATTTCTCACATACATTCTTCAAAGCAAACACCTGATCTACACATTCTCTACCACTCCTGAGACCACACTGCTCTTCCTCAATTTGATGCTATGTATATGCCTTCACCCTCTCAATCAATGCCCTCCCATAGAATTTCCTAGGAATACTCAACAAACGTATACCTCTGTAATTTGAGCACTCACTTTTATCCCCTTTACCTTTGTACAATGGCACTATATAAGCATTCCGCCAGTCCTCAGACATCTCACCATGACTCATACATACTTTAAAAAACCTTACCAACCAGTCAAAGAAACAGTCACACCCTTTTTTAATAAATTTCACTGCAATACAATCCAAACCTGCTGCCTTGCCGGCTTTCTTCTTCCACAAAGGTTTTACTACCTGTTTACCAAATCATTCTCCCTACACTCTCAATTTGCACACCACTTCGACCAAAACATCCCTATATTTGCCACTCCATCATCAAACACGTTTAACAAACCTTCAAAATACTCACTCCATATCCTTCTCCCATCACCACTACGTGTTATCACTTCCCCATTAGCCACCTTCAGTGATGATACCATATGTCCCCTTGTCTTACGCACTTTATTTACCACCTTCCAAAACATCCTTTTATTCGCCCTAAAATCTAATGATACTCTCACCCCAACACTCATTTGCCCTTTTTTCCACCTCTTCCATCCTTCTTTTGACCTCCTGCTTCTTTCTTTTATACATGTCAAGCTCAAGTGCATTTTTTCCTTGCAAAAATCGTACAAATGCCTCTCTCTTCTCTTTCACAAATAATCTTACTTCTTCATCCCACCACTCACTACCTTTTCTAATCTCCCGGCCTCCCACGCTTTTCATGCCACAAGAATCTTTTGCGCAAGTTATCACTGCTTTCCTAAATTCCTCCCATTCCTCCCTCACTCCCCTTACGTCCTTTGTTCTCACCGTTTACATTCTGTACTCAGTCTCTCCTGGTACTTCCTCACACAAGTCTCTTTCCCAGCTTCACTAACTCTCACTACTCTTCACCCCAACTTCTCTCATTTTTTTTGACAACCTCTAAAAATTTTCACCTTCGCCTCCAATATATAATAATATGACATCACTACAGTTGCACCTCTTAGCACATTAACATCCAAAAGTCTCTCTTTCGCGCTCCTATCAATAAACACGTAATCCAATAACGCTCTCTGGCCATCTCTCCTACTTACATACGTATACTTATGTGTATCTCTCTTTTTAATCCAGGTATTCCCAATCACAATTCCTTTTTCAGCACATAAATCTACAAGCTTTTCACTATTTCCATTCACAACACTTAACACCCCATGCACACAAATTATTCCTCAACTGCCACATTACTCACATTTGCAATCAAATCACCCATGACTATAACCAGGTCTAGTGCATCAAAACCACTATCACACTCACTCAGCTGCTCCAAGACACTTGCATCTCATGATGTTTCTTCTCATGCCCAGATGCATATGTCCCAATAACCATCTATCTCTCCCCATCCACTTTCAGTTTTACTCATATCAATCTAGTGTTTACTTTCTTACCCTCTATCACATACTCCCACCACTCTTGTTTCAGGAGTAGTGCTAATGCTTCCTTTGCTCTTGTCCTCTCAGTAAGTCCTGACTTTACTCCCAAGACATTCCCAAAACACTCTTCCCCTTTACCCTTGACTTTTTTTTCACTCAGAGCCGAAAAAGCCAGGTTCTTTTCTTCAAACATGCTACCTATCTCTCCTTTTTTCTCATCTTGGTTACATCCACACACATTTAGACACCCCAATTGGAGCCTTGGAGAAGGATGAGCACTCCCCGCGTGACTCCTTCTCCTGTTTCCCCTATTAGAAAGTGAAAATACAAGGAGGGGAGGGTTTTTAGTCCCCCACTCCCATCCCCTTATTCGCTTTATACGTCCCCTTATTCGCTTTATACGTCACGTGAGGAATGCATGAGAAGCATGCTTTCTCCCCTATCCTTAGGGAAATATATATATATATATATATATATATATATATATATATATATATATATATATATATATATATATATATATATATATATATATATATATATATATATATATATATATATATATATATATATATATATATATATATATATATATATATATATATATATATATATATATATATATCAAAACCACTAACACACTCATTCAGCTGCTCCCAAAACACTTGACTCTCATGATCTTTCTTCTCATGCCCAGGTGCATATGCACCAATAATCACCCATCTTTCTCCATCAACTTTCAGTTTTACCCATATCAATCGAGAATTTACTTTCTTACATTCTATCACATACTTCCACAACTCCTGTTTCAGGAGTACTGCCACTCCTTCCCTTGCTCTTGTCCTCTCACTAACCCCTGACTTTACTCCCAAGACATTCCCAAACCACTCTTCCCCTTTACCCTTGAGCTTCGTTTCACTCAGAGCCAAAACATCCAGGTTCCTTTCCTCAAACATACTACCTATCTCTCCTTTTTTCACATCTTGGTTACATCCACACACATATAGGCACCCCAATCTGAGCCTTCGAGGAGGATGAGCACTCCCCGCGTGACTCCTTCTTCTGTTTCCCATTTTAGAAAGTTAAAAAAATACAAGGAGGGGAGGATTTCTGGCCCCCCGCTCCCGTCCCCTCTAGTCGCTTTCTACGACACGCGAGGAATGCGTGTGAAGTATTCTTTCACCCCCTATCCCCAGGGATAATATACATATATATATATATATATATGCACACACACACATACACACACACACGCACATATACACACACACACACACATACATATATATACATGTGAAAAATGTAAGAAACAATTTAGAAAACTGAAACTTCTAGCTTGAAATGAAATGAAAAAATGAATGTCACATAATGGTTCAACCTCTGGCTATGGAAAGGAAATGTTTAATTTATCTACACAAACGTCAATAGTAGTTCTCATCAATTTAACAACT